>NW_027266401.1:0-93433 GCF_046630445.1 Rutidosis leptorrhynchoides | reverse complement strand
GGGAAGTACGTCTATATGAATGACCCTGAGTCAAATGATGAATAAAGACTTCGCAAACCTTGATCAAGGTTAGTTTACTTGATTAATTAAGCTATATATCTAATTTCTACATTCCACACCACATGGTTAATTGTTATATATCTCTTCTATTAATGTTTTTGGTTGAATAAGCCTTCAGCATCCAACCTTTTCTTTTTTTTTTTTGCAGGCCAACTTGTTACCAAGAGAGCAAATTTCTTTTGCCACGCCACCATCATTCATGGTTATATATGTTAAGTTGGGTTGTTTTTCAAATGTAACTGATGTTTGAAGTTCTTTCCTTTGGTTTCTTAAGAGTGTTCCTTCTCTAAGAACTAGGTTATGCCGAACAAATATTGCTTTTTTGTATTTTCTATTTGTTTCCATAACAGAAAAGAGTTGCTATCCGTGGATGTAGGTCAGTTTGATCGAACCACGTAAATCTCCCAGTCTTCCTTTTTTGTTTTCCTTGCCTAATTCTGCATGTTGCAAAGTCTCGTAGTTCGTTAATTTTGTCATGCTTGCTTTTTGGTACTCCCAAATCTTGATAGATATGCCTATATAGCTAGCTACTTATCTATGAGCATGTACTATATCTAGGCACGTATGGTTCGATTGTCACTTTTTTGACTCAAAGAATAAGTTATGTTGTAGTATTGTTTAAATAAGTCGTGTACTTTTATACAATAAGTTAACATGCTATGTCATAATCTTTGTAAAGATCAAACTTCAATTAAATATAACCGTAGGATGATCAAACTAGGTCTTGCTTATCAAGCTTCATTAAATCTCGAAGAGAGTCAAGGAGAATGTTACTATTATAGTCTTGGTCGTCAGAAGAGATATTATTGTAAAGGATTACAATCCAACGGTTCTTAAAGGATACGGATATTTTGTTTGGATTGCAATCCAATGGTCATGATTGAATTATACGGTTAGATTGAAGACTTCATTTGGATTGCTGTCGTGTAAAAAGCAATGGACAAGATCGATTTATTTAAGTGCGTAGGAATGCCAAGGTGGCAAGATCAACGGTTTGAAAATATGATTTAATGAGTGAAGATGACTCATTAAATCCTAGAAGTCAAAGATCTGAAGATTTTTTAAAAATCAAAGATGCAGGACCTAAGTAAACAAAATGTGCATTATAAAAGGAAACAAAATCGGAGTTTAGGGACCTATTGGCTCAACTTTCGAAACAAACTAAAACGGTGCGTTTTGCTTCTTGAACTCTCGGCAGACGATCTTACTGTTCGTTTTCTCGATCGAATTCTCCTCCTCTCTCCGTCATAAACGAGAATGTCGTCAATTTGAAATCACATTGGATCTTATTCATCAACTCCAAACTTGCCTTCGAAAACAAGCCAACATCTCCTGGTACGACCCAGATAATGACCCCTCAATAATACCCAATCATCCAATCGATGCCTATCAACTCGCATCCATCGACAATAACTGAAGAATTGCCTTATCGACTTATTTGGGATTTCGTATTGACTAATTTGCGTAAAGATTCCCGATGAATTTGCATTCCACTAGGTACACCCAGACATGAACTATAGGAGATCAATCCTGACGAAAAAGGAAAATTGGCCCCATAACATTACATTGAAGTTGATGAGATTAGCATTAATTATTAAGAGACATCTAGAATATTATAGAAAATAAATTATTAATGATATGTATAGAATAGTCTAGATAAAACTAAAAATATGTATATGTAGATAATTATAATGGAAGTGTCTAGAATAATATGGATAGAAAAGAAAAGTGTAGAGTGTGTAAGAATAATCTAGTGAAGTGGTGAGACAAGCTCCACCAACCTAGCTCTAGTATAAATAGGGGTGGAGATGTAATGTAAGCAACAAGTTTCAAGTTATAAAAATACACATTACATACAAGTAAGTGTGCATTTATGTTAAGTGAGTGGCGTGAAGCTTAGCTAACTAGAGAGTGTTAGCTATAGTCAAGTGCGAGTGATTAATTAAGTGTGTCTTGAGTATATTTGTCAATATTATTTGACAATAATATTCGAAGTATACATTGATAGTATACTCGAATCATCGCGATCTCAACAGTTTGCTAGCCAATCAAGAGACATTGGCCAAGCAAATGGCTGGAGTGACGCGCGAGGCTGAAGAGGAGGAAGCACTCTTCAGTGGAAGAAGAGATTATCGACAAATACGAAACGTTGCTGAAACTAAGAGAGGAGGTCCTAAAAGTGAAGGCGATAGCTCTAAAATAGGGGGAGCTTCAGAAGAAAAAGGTCGAAATTGGAAGCAATCGAAGGGACCTCAACGGAGGACAGTTGAATGTTTCAACTGTGGGAAAAGAGGCCATTATGCAAGAGATTGTTGGTCAAAGCGTAAAACTGCAGAAGGAAATTCTGCAATGTCGAGAACATCCCAACAAAGTATGAGTAGAGAAGATGAGTGGGATCTAATAGCCTCCATGGCTATAGAAGATGGAGGTGAAAAGAAGAATCTAGATCCATATCAGAGGAATGATGTCCCCATCTCATATCAAAGAAGATACGGTGCTAAGGTATGTCGAAAAGGATCTATTATGAAGAGAGAAATAATGTGTCCGGCTTATGCTATGACAGCTGAAGCAGACGTCAAGAAGACGCGAAATGATGAGACGAAAAACCTATGGCACGAGAGACTTGGGCATATAAACTATCATGACTTCAGAATGATAACAAAGAAGTCAAAGATAAAAGGTCTCCCTCAGCTAGACGTTCGAGAAGATGCGGTGTGTGTTATATGTCAACAAGGAAAGGCACACGAGGTACCATATAAGGAGCCGAAGAGTAGAAAAGGAGACCATTGGAGCTTGTGCACTCTGCAATACTTGGACCAGTGAGGCAACCATCGGCTAGAGGAGCTAAGTATATGATCAGCTTTATTGACGACTTCTCCAGGTACGTCTGGATATATTTTATGAAAGATAGATCAGAAGTGCTGGAAAAGTTCAAGCAGTTTAGAAATGAAGTAGAGCGCAAGCTAGGTGTCAAGACGAAATGCCTACGTATTAGTGATGGGGGAGCATTTGTATCGAAAAAGTTTTATGATTATCTACGAGATAACAAGATACGAAGGCAGTTGAATTTTGGATACAGTCCACAACAAGATAAGGTAGCTGAGATGGTTAATCGTCATCTGGTGGAGACTTCCAGAAGTATGCTTCAAGTAAAGAATGTGCCAAGAAAATATTGGGATGAAGCTATGAAGACTGCAACATATACATTCAATAGGCTACCAAAGAAGACAATGGAATTCATTTCACCATTCGAGAAGTTGTGGAAAAGGAAGCCTTCGGTCAGACACTTCAAGGTATTCGGAAGCACGTGTTATGTGCAAGATGTGAAGGCAAAAATAAAATGCATCTTCATCGGATACGATACTAAGAAGAAAGGATGGAGATGTTGCGATCTTACGTCCGGAAGACGTTACGTGTCTCGTGACGTAGTGTTCGATGAAGGATTAAAACGACAACAATTAGAAGAGCAGAATTCTCTCAAGCTACAAGAGGATACACATTGTGAGATTATTGAAGATGGTAGTCCTAAAAAGATCGACGACGTGATGGACATTGGACATATTCCAACGGATACGTGCTTCGTCGAATATGATCCGGAGTCAGAGGAAGATTTTAACATATGATAATTAATGCTAAGGGGGAGTGATGAGATTAGCATTAATTATTAAGAGACATCTAGAATATTATAGAAAATAAATTATTAATGATATGTATAGAATAGTCTAGATAAAACTAAAAATATGTATATGTAGATAATTATAATGGAAGTGTCTAGAATAATGTGGATAGAAAAGAAAAGTGTAGAGTGTGTAAGAATAATCTAGAGAAGTGGCGAGACAAGCTCCACCAACCTAGCTCTAGTATAAATAGGGGTGGAGATGTAATGTAAGCAACAAGTTTCAAGTTATAAAAATACACATTACATATAAGTAAGTGTACATTTATGTTAAGTGAGTGGCGTGAAGCTTAGCTAACTAGAGAGTGTTAGCTATAGTCAAGTGTGAGTGATTAATTAAGTGTGTCTTGAGTATATTTGTCAATATTATTTGACAATAATATTCGAAGTATACATTGATAGTATACTCGAATCATCGCGATCTCAACAGAAGTTGCTTTGCAAGTCCAGAAATGTTCGATCAAGCACTATAAGTAATAAGATTCTGGTGAATAAGAACCAAATTGTGGAACTGATGCACTGTTTCCATTACAAACGTCTTAGGAACAGAATCGAAAACATCACACTGTATCGGTTTAAAAAAGGAATTTAGAAACGGATGTAAACTGGTTTCTATTTGGGTTCTCAATGTTCCTTATGACAATGTTAGCAGAATACTGTGTCACATGTTCACATTTGCCAAAGCAGGTTGTTTGCAAGCAATTATTACTTCCATAGCTGGTTCTATATACGTTTTATGGGATTTGATTAAGAGCATGTGCAGTCAAAACTATGGTTTCATATGTCAATATCATTGCCAATTCCTAGTTGTTTTGTTTCGTTGGAGGTAATTTATAACTGACAGATACTATTTACATAGGTGATATGAAAAAGATTTGAAGACAAACCCAACATTGTCAATCCACTTAAAATTTTGGTATAAGAAGTTTTGGAATTTGGTTGCATGTCACGAAATTAGAAGCATATGGCTAGATAATTGGTCAAATAAATTACAAGATGATTTAAAACTCTTAACTGTGTAATTATCACAATTTTCTAAAAGAAAAAAAGGAAACATTCTGTTTAATCTAAAACTCATTCCTGCCAAGGATGAAATACTTTCCATTCAAGACCACCAATAAATACCCTTTGAAATTTTGGGACCGTTAGGAATATGAAGTCGCTCCAATATTTCTAGGACTGGCATGCACCCTTACTGATCTCGACCATAGATTATCTCAGGAATGAGAAATCCGTTGCAATCCTTTGCTCCCATGGTTGAAAACGCTTTGACAAGATACTGGTTTAGCATCGAGCAGTCGTCGAAAATTTTCCAGCAACAAGCTGACCGACATAAATTCTGGTAGACCGTTAATCCGATTTAAGTTGATTACATCACGTACACGAACAGACTGACAAGCATTCTTTTGTATGTATATATCATGTTGATTTAGCAGAAATTCCACTCAATCACAATTTTCGAAACCAAAAAATGAAAGTAAAAAAAAAAATTGCTAACCTAGCGAGACACACTGATGATCCAGTAGGATGAGAAATTAAGGGGCGGCTAATATGACTTGATTCATCCATTCACACGGCGGCGGAATTTAAATACTCAAATTATTTGGGTTGAGTGAGCCAAAAAGAGTAGTTTGACACATTTATCCTTTTTGATAATGGTAATTTGATCACTCATGAGTCACTGATACGATATACTCAAATTATCCTTATTTTCCGTTTCTTTCGGTCTTGTAGTTTTGCTTCTCTTTTTGGCTTATGATATATATTACCAATGGAAATTCCCTATGGAACTCATATTATTGGCATCAAAGAGTTGCCTTAATTCGACTTGTTTGGGATTTCGTGCAATGAACCAGCACATGAGTTATAGGAATTAATCCGAACGCAAAAGGAAGGTGCAAAAATTGGATCCAACATTTTTGGGCCGAGTACTTTGTCATCAACAAACGCTAACTTTAAACATCCTTGCAAACCATTTCGCTAAGATATAATGTATATAACAAGATAAGTCAAACTCAATATCCAACAATTCTCCATAACGTTGTGTTCGTTAAACATTAACCTTTCATCGATTCTGAAACGTTAGTGATCACTTAAACATAAAACTTGAATTGCAAGGATTAGATTAAAATTAATCGATGAAGAATCAAAAACAGAACTCTAATTTGCGCTTTTCTTGTAGTAACAGAGATGGATATTTTTAAAAGGGAAATCTCAAGCTGCTAATGTATTCAATCAAAGAGTATAAAATAATGATAAATTGTTCGAGCAGAACTAGGATCAATGAATGAATCCATATACAGTACGTGATTTTGATCAATATAACTGATGGAGCCTTACTGTGCCAACAGATTCCGCTAGCACAGTAGAATGGCTTTGAGACCGTGACCACAGGACGAAGACACTGCCAATCACAGCTCAGCTGAACGAAAACAGAGGATGAATCTGCGCTCACAGGATGAAGAGCACAGCAACAGAAACAGTAATAACTCAGAAAGATGAAATGAAGAAGACGAAGATTAAGAAAACTTGAATTAAAAACAGGATTGTAATCATATCCATTTGCGAAACGATTTGATGCTAAAAACTTAAATCTAAGGCTTGACTTTGGTATCTAAATTGTTTGGATCCTAAGAAAAACTAATTTCGGTTTCTGGGTATTCTATGGCTTCTCTCACCAATGCAACCAAGGTTTTTAAAACTGTAAAAATGAAGATGACGAAGAAGAAAAGTGAAGAAAAATGGCGATTTCAATCTATTTAATTTTTGTATTGAACGCTCAATTAACTTGTTTCTTTTCTCCTTCCTCTTTCTTACTTTTAAAAAAATAACATAATGACTCTATATATAGGGTCGAACATGCTCGACGTCCTACATGAAATGGGAAAGCAAATACAGCCTGGATTTTGGAAAACCAGAAACCATAAAGTGAAACTAAAAGTGGTATTCTCCCACACAATTCGTTTTTCCTACTCCCTATGCAACTGAAATTCACCTATGACTTGTTCACAACGCGTATTCGAGCAAATCCGTACTGTAATCAGTAAAAAACGGGCTGACTGTACTTCATCTTCTTCCTTGCGAAAAACACCATTTTTGTTGACTTTCGGGTTGACTTTCGTTCTGAGCTTGATCACGACTGAATCTTCTTCTTAACTTCATCTTCTTACTTCTAACAACTTCTTTTAACTTCAACTTGAATTAAAACTACACTAAAATTTGAATTTCGCCGTTTGCTTGACGGCCAAGCTTTCTCTAGCTTACAGACCCATTTTGCGATCTTCTTAGAACTTCAGTTTGAACCTTCAGTCTCCTTCAATGGAGTATTCTCGACATTTTTCCGTCAACAAACGCAGCTGCCGTGCCTTCAACTGACAATGCTTGATTTCCGTTCTTCACAGAACAACTCGAACTCACATTATGACTTCTAGGCCATCCCAGACAAAATTGAGCATACCAACTTCTTCGTTTCAACAAGACGAAGCTACCCACTTAACTAATTTATTGAAAACTGCAGAATTAAACGACTTGGACTGAAATTAAAGATAGAACCCTAACCGATTTGGGGCTTTTCGATTTAGGGAATTGCTGGACAATTGCTCTTAGAAGTAGTGTAGGCGACATCTTCCTGAGTGTTTTCATATATACCACGGCCTCCGACTTTGCTCCGGCCGGTCCGCAGATCGTTTGCAAGAATTTCCGTCGACAGCTTCTTTGAAACTCCACCCGAGTCCTCAAGCTTTGCTACAGGTACTGCTGAGTCCTTCTGTTCTGGACGGTGTGCAGTTTCATCCTTCCTGCAGTAACACCTTTCTTCAACACTGCTCGACTTTCCAGTGCACTGTTTTGCTTCAATCCTCTTCGAAAACTCGACCAGCATCTTGTAGAAGCTTTCCACAAGTGAATTGTCAAAGATAGGTGCTTCAGCAGTCGACTGCTTCTTCTTTCACGGCTGGTTTCTTCTGCTGGAAGTTATCTTTGGCTTTCAATTTCTCCTTTTCTTTCTTCTCAGCTGCAGCCTGTGCTTCAATGATCTCGAGCCCCTTGAGATGACCTACTCCAACAGCTCCTCCTTCATTGAAAGGGGCTTGAGTCATTCCTATCATTTCTGTTAAAGCATCAAATCTCCACTTCTGCAAGGGCTTGGTAAAAATGTCTGCTAGCTGAAACTGTGTCCTGCAAAACACCATCTTCACTTCTCTGTTTTCAACTAGCTCTCTTACATAGTTGTACTTCACCAAAATGTGCTTTGATCTGGAATGGTTGCCAGGATTTTCTGCCATGGCAATGGCCGAGCTTGAGTCACAGAATATCTTGACACAGTCTTCTTTCAATTCCCCAATATCAGACAGAATTTTCTTGAGCCAGACTGCCTGTCTTGCAGCATGATTAACAGAAATAAATTCTGCTTCCGCAGTAGACTGTGCAACCACAGTTTGGTTCCTGGAACTCCAGCTGAATATACCACTGCCAAAACTGCAGCAGTAGCCACTCCTGCTTCTACAGTTTTCACTCATAGCATAGCTAGCATCACTAAACACAAGCAGTTCCCCATTTCCACCAGTTTTAAACCAGATGCCAAAGTTTAAACTGTTTTTGACATACCTGAGAATTCTCTTCAAGTATACTGCATGTGTCTTGGAGGGGTTGGCACAGTAGCTTGCCATTATGTTCACTGAACAAGCTATATCTGGTCTTGAGGCACACAGATACATCAGTGATCCAATCATGCTCCTGTACTGTGAAGAATCAAACTGCTCACCAGTCTTTGTTGAATCCAGCCTTAACTGATTTTCCATGGGAGTTGCTATCCCATTACAGTCTTCCATCTTGTACTTCTTTAACATCTCTGTGGCATACTTCTTTTGATGGATGAAGATGCCTGACTCCTTCTGCTCAATTTCTAGGCCCAGAAAATACTTCATCTTCCCAAGGTCAGTCATCTGGAATTCTGCCTTCATCATCTGTTTGAAACTGTCCACCACACCTGTGTTAGTTCCAATGATAAGCAAATCATCAACATAAAGAGACAGTATGAGCTTTGCTCCTCCTTGGTTCCTGATGTAGAGTGTTGGCTCACTCTCACTCTTCACAAAACCATTCTGCAGCAGATAGGCATTGATTCTGGCATACCAAGCTCTAGGAGCCTGTTTCAGTCCATAGAGTGCTTTAACTAGCTTGTACACCTTCTCTTCTTCTCCTGGCACAACAAAACCTTCAGGCTGTTGGACATAGACTTCTTCCTTCAGATAACCATTCAGAAAAGCTGATTTGACATCCATTTGGTGGACTTTCCAGCCATAGTTTGCAGCCAGTGCTAACAGCATCCTCACTGTGTCCAGTCTTGCCACAGGTGCAAAAGTCTCTTCATAATCTATGCCATACTCCTGTTTATAACCTCTAACAACCAGTCTAGCCTTATGCCTATTAACAGAGCCATCAGCATTCAATTTGACTCTAAAGACCCACTTTGTATCAATTACCTTGGCATTTTCTGGCTTGTCAATCAGAAACCAGGTTTCATTGTCAGTGATTGCTTTCCACTCCTCTTTCATGGCCTGTATCCACTCTGGAGACTTTTCTGCCTGTTTGTAAGTTCTTGGCTCAATGCTTGCAGTCATCACTTCTTCAGCTGTACTTAAGGATCCTGTCAGATCAGGTACAGGTGCTGGCTGAGCTCTGTCATATATGGACTGTATATTCCTCCTGCCTCTAGGTGGAGTGTGATCAATCTCATCATTGCTTCCTGTGCTTGCAGTGCTTTCTGTGCTCACAGGTATTGTGTTCACAGGTTCTGTGCTCACAGGTTCTCCTCCTGAGATTGAGCCAACATTGTTTGGATTCCCTGCATCAAAATGGACAAACACATTAGGAGACACTGGTGATCCCTCATCATGTGATGAGTTTTCACTCAGTACCTCAGAAATTATTGGTTGCATTGGTATCTCATATAGTGTTTTTCCTGGTGTGCTCACAGTAGGTTCCTCCCAATTCCACTCACCTAATTCATCAAACCTAACACTAGTGGATATGATTATTTTTCCTGTAGCAGGGTCAAGTATTTTGTAACCCTTGAATTCTCCAGAGCTGTACCCCATCATCACACCTTTGATTGCCTTTTCTGACATTTTCTTCCTTCTCTGTTCTGGTATGTGAACATATGCAATGCTTCCAAACACCCTAAGATGATGTACAGTGGGCTTGTATCCAAACAGTGCTTCAAAAGGAGTTCTATCTTTCAGTGCCTTGATTTGCAGCCTGTTTTGAATGTAAACTGCAGCAAAACATGCCTCTGTCCAGTATTTCCTGGGAACCTTCTTTGCAAACATCATGGACTTTGCCATCTCCACAATAGTCCTGTTTCTTCTTTCTGCAACCCCATTCTGTTCAGGGCAGTAAGGCACAGTCATCTGTTGGAACACCCCTTCTTTCTCACAGTATTCTTTCATCTCCCTGGAAATGTATTCTCCACCTCTGTCAGATCTCAGACACCTCACTCTACAGCCTGTTTCAGATTCTGCCTGCACCTTCCACCTTTTAAACAGCCCAAACAATTGATCTTTTGTTTTCATAAAGAAGATCCAAGAGTACCTGGTGAAGTCATCAACAAACTCCACATAGTATTTGTTTCCAGCTGTTGACTCCACTTCAATTGGCCCACAGACATCTGTGTGCACTAGTTGCAGCTTCTCAGTTGTCTTCCACTGGCTTGAAGGAAAACTGGACCTGTGGCTTTTACTCTTAGCACAAGGCTCACAAACATACTTCATCTTTGCACACAGCTTAGGCAGCCCTTTCACAACTTTTTTTCTCTGCATTGTAATTATGTTATCCAGGTTTGAGTGACCAAGCCTCATGTGCCACAGCTTTGTTGTTTCAGACAAGGTAGCAGTGTAAAAAGCTCCTTCAACATCTTCCATCCTCAGCTTGAACATTCTGTTCACCTGTGGTATTCTGTGTACCAACACCTTCTGCTCATTGAAAATCAGACACTCCTCATCCTCAAAGTAAACAGCATATCTCTTCTCCAACAGCTGCCCTATACTAATTAAATTTTGGTCTAATTCAGGGATAAAATAAACATCCTCCAGCACTGATTTTCCAGATTTTGTCTCCAATTCTACTACTCCTTTCCCTTCAACAGCTACTGTTTCACCATTTCCAAACCTAACAACTGCATCTACACTTCCACTACATTTTTCAACAAAAACTTCAGCATTCCTAGTCATGTGGTTGGAGCAGCCACTATCTACAATCCACACATTATCTTTCTCATCTTTTCTAATAGCAGAACATACCTCTACTGTGAAGGCACTTTCTTCTGCTCCTCCTGTGTTCACACCTCCTGTGTTGACAGAGCACTGTCCAGACTGTGGACTGTTGGGATTCTGCACTGGAGAACTCACTGAATGAGAGTTAACAGACTGTGTTGAAGCAGCAACTGAAGCAGAACCTGGACTGAGCTGATTCTGCTGATGATAAGCAATCTGAGGCATCTGATTATAGTTCACAGTAGGCTGTGCACACAGGTAATTTCCAGATCCCTTCCATTGATTTCCAGAGGCATAGTTTGCCTGGTACTGTTGCTGCACTGCAGATTCATTCTGAGAAGCTCCCAAGGGGATGAAATTTGCATTCTGACTTGGGTGTTGATAGCTGTTGCTGTTCTGTCTCAGCATAGGATGCACAGGTGGGATTTTTCCATACCCTCTGCTCATAGGATTCTGCTGGTCATCACACCACCTGTTGTAGCACACAATGTCAACATGCCCTTTCTTCCTGCAATAGTTGCAGATGGCTGCCTCATGCCAGAAACATCCTGCCTCAGGGTGATTGTTCTTCCTGCAGTGCTTGCATACTGGAAAGCTGCCCCAGTTTGGATTTCTTGCTGCCTGGCCATTGAATCCCCTGCCACCATTGTTTCTTGATCTCCAGGGCTGAAATGATTGATTCTGAGGCATTCCTTGCTGATTATTGTGAAACAGTGGCTTCTGCATGTAAGGAGTAACCTGATAGGCCTGATTCTGCATCTGTTGGTTCTGAGGCATAAACTGCTGCTGAGGCAGTGGCTGACACATATACTGTCCTGTGTTGCCCTGTGAATGTACTGTTTGCACCTGTGCCTGATTTCCAGCCTGTGTGCTGTTTGCACCTGTTTCCACACCTTCCAGAACCTGATTCAAAGGTGGAATTTGCTGATATTTAAACCTTTCACCTCTAAAAGCAGCAACTACTTCCTCCTTCTCCTCCTTAACACCATATCTGTTTTCATGGATTTCCAGGGCATTAAACACCTCCTCTAGACTAACCAACTCAGGCTCCTTCTGAAATTCCCTGTTTAATGGTGCTATCACAGCCTCAAACTTCATGGGTATACTATCTAACATCTTTTCTACCTGCTCCTCCTTGCTAACAGCTACACTGTATGTTTTTATCTTCTGCAGGATCTCCATATACCTAGACCTAGCCTCCACTACAGACTCCTCATCTTTTATCATGAACTCTCTAAACATCTTTTCAACCTTTTTCTTTTTGATTTTTCTGGTTAGATCACTCCCTTCATACTCCAGTTTTAACAACTCCCAGATTTCATTTGCACTAACACAGCCTATTATTTTTCTCAACCCTACCCTTTCTACCCAACTTCTCAGCCACGCCTTGGCTTTCCTATCTTTTTCTAACAACTGCTCTCTTCTTCTTCTATCATTTTCACCTAACTCCTCCAATCTAACTCCAATCGGTAAATCTTCTACTCCATTTACCACAACTTCAGTCCAACCTAAATCATCAATAGCTTCTCTAACTATCACAGACCATAAATCATAGTCTTCTCCAGCAAATTTCAAAATCCTATAACTATTACCTGAACCGTCGGTGTTCATTGCTTACCGGTTCTGATTTCTCTCCAAGACCGTCACCCGAAGCTCTGATACCACTGATGGAGCCTTACTGTGCCAACAGATTCCGCTAGCACAGTAGAATGGCTTTGAGACCGTGACCACAGGACGAAGACACTGCCAATCACAGCTCAGCTGAACGAAAACAGAGGATGAATCTGCGCTCACAGGATGAAGAGCACAGCAACAGAAACAGTAATAACTCAGAAAGATGAAATGAAGAAGACGAAGATTAAGAAAACTTGAATTAAAAACAGGATTGTAATCATATCCATTTGCGAAACGATTTGATGCTAAAAACTTAAATCTAAGGCTTGACTTTGGTATCTAAATTGTTTGGATCCTAAGAAAAACTAATTTCGGTTTCTGGGTATTCTATGGCTTCTCTCACCAATGCAACCAAGGTTTTTAAAACTGTAAAAATGAAGATGACGAAGAAGAAAAGTGAAGAAAAATGGCGATTTCAATCTATTTAATTTTTGTATTGAACGCTCAATTAACTTGTTTCTTTTCTCCTTCCTCTTTCTTACTTTTAAAAAATAACATAATGACTCTATATATAGGGTCGAACATGCTCGACGTCCTACATGAAATGGGAAAGCAAATACAGCCTGGATTTTGGAAAACCAGAAACCATAAAGTGAAACTAAAAGTGGTATTCTCCCACACAATTCGTTTTTCCTACTCCCTATGCAACTGAAATTCACCTATGACTTGTTCACAACGCGTATTCGAGCAAATCCGTACTGTAATCAGTAAAAACGGGCTGACTGTACTTCATCTTCTTCCTTGCGAAAAACACCATTTTTGTTGACTTTCGGGTTGACTTTCGTTCTGAGCTTGATCACGACTGAATCTTCTTCTTAACTTCATCTTCTTACTTCTAACAACTTCTTTTAACTTCAACTTGAATTAAAACTACACTAAAATTTGAATTTCGCCGTTTGCTTGACGGCCAAGCTTTCTCTAGCTTACAGACCCATTTTGCGATCTTCTTAGAACTTCAGTTTGAACCTTCAGTCTCCTTCAATGGAGTATTCTCGACATTTTTCCGTCAACAAACGCAGCTGCCGTGCCTTCAACTGACAATGCTTGATTTCCGTTCTTCACAGAACAACTCGAACTCACATTATGACTTCTAGGCCATCCCAGACAAAATTGAGCATACCAACTTCTTCGTTTCAACAAGACGAAGCTACCCACTTAACTAATTTATTGAAAACTGCAGAATTAAACGACTTGGACTGAAATTAAAGATAGAACCCTAACCGATTTGGGGCTTTTCGATTTAGGGAATTGCTAGACAATTGCTCTTAGAAGTAGTGTAGGTGACGTCTTCCTGAGTGTTTTCATGTATGTCACGGCCTCCGACTTTGCTCCGGCCGATCCGCAGATCGTTTGAAAGAAATTCCGTCGACAGCTTCTCTGGAACTCCACCCGAGTCCCTGAGTTTTGCTGCAGGTACAGCCAAGTCCTTCTGTTCTGGACGATGTACAGTTTCGTCCTTCCTGCAGAAACACTTCTTCTTCAAGTTTGGTTTCTTCTGTTGGAAGTTATCTCCAGCCTTCAATTTCTTCTTTTCTTTCTTTTCGGCTACCACCTGTGCTTCAATGACTTCAAGCACCTTGAGATGACCTAATCCAACAGCTCCTCCTTCATTGAAAGGTGCTTGAGTCATCCCTATCATTTCTGCCTGCTTGTAAGTCCTTGGCTCAATGCTTGCAGTCATCACTTCTTCAGCTGTGCTTAAGGATCCTGTCAGATCAGGTACAGGTGCTGGCTGAGCTCTGTCATATATGGACTGTATACTCCTCCTGCCTCTAGGTGGAGTGTGATCAATCTCATCATTGCTTCCTGTGCTTGCAGTGCTTTCTGTGCTCACAGGTATTGTGTTCACAGGTTCTGTGCTCACAGGTTCTCCTCCTGAGATTGAGCCAACATTGTTTGGATTCCCTGCATCAAAATGGACAAACACATTAGGAGACACTGGTGATCCCTCATCATGTGATGAGTTTTCACTCAGTACCTCAGAAATTATTGGTTGCATTGGTATCTCATATAGTGTTTTTCCTGGTGTGCTCACAGTAGGTTCCTCCCAATTCCACTCACCTAATTCATCAAACCTAACACTAGTGGATATGATTATTTTTCCTGTAGCAGGGTCAAGTATTCTGTAACCCTTGAATTCTCCAGAGCTGTACCCCATCATCACACCTTTGATTGCCTTTTCTGACATTTTCTTCCTTCTCTGTTCTGGTATGTGAACATATGCAATGCTTCCAAACACCCTAAGATGATGTACAGTGGGCTTGTATCCAAACAGTGCTTCAAAAGGAGTTCTATCTTTCAGTGCCTTGATTTGCAGCCTGTTTTGAATGTAAACTGCAGCAAAACATGCCTCTGTCCAGTATTTCCTGGGAACCTTCTTTGCAAACATCATGGACTTTGCCATCTCCATAATAGTCATGTTTCTTCTTTCTGCAACCCCATTCTGTTCAGGGCAGTAAGGCACAGTCATCTGCTGGAACACCCCTTCTTTCTCACAGTATTCTTTCATCTCCCTGGAAATGTATTCTCCACCTCTGTCAGATCTCAGGCACCTCACTCTACAGCCTGTTTCAGATTCTGCCTGCACCTTCCACCTTTTAAACAGCCCAAACAATTGATCTTTTGTTTTCATAAAGAAGATCCAAGAGTACCTGGTGAAGTCATCAACAAACTCCACATAGTATTTGTTTCCAGCTGTTGACTCCACTTCAATTGGCCCACAGACATCTGTGTGCACTAGTTGCAGCTTCTCAGTTGTCTTCCACTGACTTGAAGGAAAACTGGACCTGTGGCTTTTGCTCTTGGCACAGGGCTCACACACATATTTCATCTTTGCACACAGCTTAGGCAGCCCTTTCACAACTTCTTTTCTCTGCATTGCAATTATGTTATCCAGGTTTGAATGACCTAACCTCATATGCCACAGCTTTGTTGTTTCAGACAGTGTAGCAGTATAGAAAGCTCCTTCAACATCTTCCATTCTTAGCTTGAACATTCTGTTCACCTGTGGAATTCTGTGTACCAGCACCTTCTGTTCATTGAAAATTAGACACTCCTCATCTTCAAAGTAAACAGCATACCTCTTCTCCAACAGCTGCCCTATACTAATTAAATTTTGATCCAACTCTGGGATAAAGTAGACATCCTCCAATACTGATTTTCCAGATTTTGTCTCCAATTCTACTACACCTTTCCCTTCAACAGCTACTGTTTCACCATTTCCAAACCTAACAACTGCATCTACACCTCCACAACATTTTTCAACAAAAACTTCAGCATTCCTAGTCATGTGATTAGAGCAGCCACTGTCTACAATCCACACATTATCTTTTTCATCTTTTCTAACAGCAGAACATACCTCTACTGTGAAGGCACTTTCTTCTGCTCCTCCTGTGTTCACACCTCCTGTGTTAACAGAACACTGTCCAGACTGTGGGCTGTTGTGATTCTGCACTGGAGAACTCACTGAATGAGAGTTGACAGACTGTGTTGAAGCAGCAACTGATGCAGATCCTGGACTGAGCTGATTCTGCTGATGATAAGCAATCTGAGGCATCTGATTATAGTTCACAGTAGGCTGTGCACACAGGTAATTTCCAGATCCCTTCCATTGATTTCCAGAGGCATAGTTTGCCTGGTACTGTTGCTGCACTGCAGATTCATTCTGAGAAGCTCCCAAGGGGATGAAATTTGCATTC
Organism: Rutidosis leptorrhynchoides; assembly: GCF_046630445.1. Lineage (NCBI taxonomy): Eukaryota > Viridiplantae > Streptophyta > Magnoliopsida > Asterales > Asteraceae > Rutidosis > Rutidosis leptorrhynchoides. Next base: position 77,054 of record NW_027266401.1, on the reverse strand, counting down.
TGACTTGGGTGTTGATAGCTGTTGCTGTTCTGTCTCAGCATAGGATGCACAGGTGGGATTTTTCCATATCCTCTGCTCATAGGATTCTGCTGGTCATCACACCACCTGTTGTAGCACACAATGTCTACATGCCCTTTCTTCCTGCAGTAGTTGCAGATGACTGCCTCATGCCAGAAACATCCTGCTTCAGGGTGATTGTTCTTCCTGCAGTGCTTGCATACTGGAAAATTGCCCCAGTTTGGATTCCTTGCTGTCTGGCTGTTGAATCCCCTGCCACCATTGTTTCTTGATCTCCAGGGCTGAAATCCTTGCTGGTTCTGAGACATTCCCTGCTGCTGGTTGTGGAACTGTGACTTCTGCACATAGGGTGCAACCTGATAGGCCTGATTCTGCATCTGCTGGTTCTGAGGCATAAACTGCTGCTGAGGCAGTGGCTGACACATATACTGTCCTGTGTTGCCCTGTGAGTGTACTGTTTGTACCTGTGCTTGATTTCCAGCCTGTGTGCTGTTTGCACCTGTTTCCACACCTTCCAGCAACTGATTCAATGGTGGAATTTGCTGATATTTAAACCTTTCTCCCCTAAAAGCAGCAACTACTTCCTCCTTCTCCTCCTTAACACCATATCTATTTTCATGGATCTCCAGGGCATTAAACACCTCCTCTAAACTAACTGAACCAGAATCTTTCTGAAATTCCCTATTCAACGGTGCTACTGTTGCCTCAAACCTCAATGGCATATCCTCAAACAGTTTCTCTACCTGCTCCTCCTTGCTAACAACTATGCTATATGTTTTCATCTTCTGCAGAATCTCCATATACCTAGACCTAGCCTCCACTACAGACTCTTCATCCTTTATTCTGAATTCTCTAAACATCTTTTCAACCTTCTTCTTTTTGATTTTCCTAGTCAGATCACTCCCTTCATATTCCAGTTTTAACAACTCCCAAATTTCCTTGGCACTTACACATCCTATTATTTTCCTCAACACTACCCTTTCTACAGAACTTCTCAGCCACGCCTTGGCTTTCCTATCTCTTTCTAACAACTGCTCTCTTCTTCTTCTATCATTTTCACCTAAATCCTCCAATCTAACCTCGACTGGTAAATCTTCTACTCCATTTACCACAACTTCAGTCCAACCTAAATCATCAACAGCTTCTCTAACTATCACAGACCATAGATCATAATCCTCACCAGCAAATTTAAAAATCCCATAGTTATTACCTGAACCGTCGGTGTTCATTGCTTACAAATTCTGACTTCTCTCCAAGACCGTCACCCGAAGCTCTAGATACCACTGATGGAGCCTTACTGTGCCAACAGATTCCGCTAGCACAGTAGAATGGCTTTGAGACCGTGATCACAGGACGAAGACACTGCCAATCACAGCTCAGCTGAACAAAAAACAGAAAATGAATCTGCGCTCACAGAATGAAGAACACAGCAACAGAAACAATAACAACTCAGAAAGATGAAATGAAGAAGACGAAGATTAAGAAAACTTGAACGAAAAACAGGATTGTAATCATATCCATTTTGTGAAACGTTTGATGCTAAAAACTTAAATCTAAGGCTTGACTTTGGTATCTAAATTGTTTGGATCCTAAGAAAACTAATTTTGGTTTCTGGATATTCTATGGCTTCTCTCACCAATGCAACCAAGGTTTTATAAAACTGTAAAAATGAAGAAGATGAAAAAAAAGAGTGAAGAAAAATGGCGATTTCAATCTCTTTAATTTTTGTTATTGAACGCTCAATTAACTTGTTTTCTTTCTTTTTCCTCTCTCTCTCTTTTAACATAACAGAATGACTCTATATATAGGGTCGAACATGCTCGACGTCCTACACGAAATGGAAAGCAAATACAGCCTGGATTTTGGAAAACCAGAAACCATAAAGTGAAACTAAAAGTGGTATCCTCCTTGCACGATTCGTTTCTCTCTTCCCAATACAACTGTAATTTAACCTTTGACTTGATCATAAAGCATATTCGAGTAAATCCAACACTGTAAAACAGTGAAAACAGGCAGACTGCACTTCGTCTTCTTCCTTGCGAAAAACACCATTTTTGTTGACTTTCGGGTTGACTTTCGTTCTGAGCTTGATCACAGCTGAATCTTCTTCTTAACTTCTTCTTCTTACTTCTAACAACTTCATTTAACTTTAACTTGAATTAAAACTACACTAAAAATTGAATTTCGCCGTTTGCTTGACGGCCAAGCTTTCTCTAGCTTACAGACCCATTTTGCGATCTTCTTAGAACTTCAGTTTGAACCTTCAGTCTCCTTCAATGGAGTATTCTCGACATTTTTCCGTCAACAAACGCAGCTGCCGTGCCTTCAACTGACAATGCTTGATTTTCGTTCTTCACAGAACAACTCGAACTCACATTATGACTTCTAGGCCATCCCAGACAAAATTGAGCATACCAACTTCTTCGTTTCATCAAGACGAAGCTACCCACTTAACTAATTTATTTAAAACTGCAGAATTAAACAACTTGGACTGAAATTAAAGATAGAACCCTAACCGATTTGGGGCTTTTCGATTTAGGGAATTGCTAGACAATTGCTCTTAGAAGTAGTGTAGGTGACGTCTTCCTGAGTGTTTTCATGTATGTCACGGCCTCCGACTTTGCTCCGGCCGGTCCGCAGATCGTTTGAAAGAAATTCCGTCGACAGCTTCTCTGGAACTCCACCCGAGTCCCTGAGTTTTGCTGCAGGTACAGCCAAGTCCTTCTGTTCTGGACGATGTACAGTTTCGTCCTTCCTGCAGAAACACTTCTTCTTCAAGTTTGGTTTCTTCTGTTGGAAGTTATCTCCAGCCTTCAATTTCTTCTTTTCTTTCTTTCCGGCTACCACCTGTGCTTCAATGACTTCAAGCACCTTGAGATGACCTAATCCAACATTTTTAACTCTCAACTAGCTTGACTCTCAGTTGCCAGCTTCAAGGAATTTGATTCACAAATTTTCTACGGATGCATATAGATTAATTCTTCTTCTTTACATTCTCTGATCTCAATTTCCATAACATCTCCAGAATTAGAAGGTAATATATCACAACACTGCCTTCTTGGAGCCTGTAACTGATGAATTTCCAGGAAGAAGAAATAAATAAAAATCCATATGTTAAACATTAATTAAAATGAAGTGATAAATGCTTAGTGAATTTAGATAATAAAAGTAATGTAATTACCTGTTGAATGTTAAGATCTAGCTTTTGCGAGAAAATTCTAATCGACTCGAATTTCCTGGGTGAACCAGTGTCCTGCGAGCAATTAGCATAGGATTTCTTATAAGTCGTGACAGTATTTCCATTCCTACTAGAATCATAAACTCCATCGAAATAGAAAATGGTTGGTCTTCGACAAGGATTGTCGTGGAGCTCTTTTGTGTTGAAAGTGTAGACTCCAGCCAATAGAGATGTTTTCTTCCACGGTAGGAATGTACGTTGCACTGGAAGAACATCTTGTAGGAAAATATGATTTCCGAAAATCTGAACAGCAAAACCCCAAGAAATAGAAATTGTCCAGGAAAACCATCGATCATAACATACAGTTTGCTGTAGAATTCTTTCAGGATCAGAATTTACAGCCTTGAAGAAATGTTGTAGAGCTTCAGAATTTGTCATATCAGGAAATATTGGATTATGCTTGAACAAGATGGAGAGATACCAATGGTGATAATGGATGAGATGCCAACAAACCAAATGCATCGCCAAGAATATCAAACTGGTTCAATTTCACATCACCAAAATATACTAATTAGAAATAACAGTTTGAAAATGTTAATCACATGACATCAATGGGTTAGGACTGGAAAAAGAAAAGAACAACTGAACCGACCATACTGAGGCGAAACGATTCGCTTCGATTAATGGTCAGATTTCGATTTTGAAGAATTTATCAACTGTTGTGGGGAAAAATATTGATACAGTTCACCAAATCGATCCGATTCAGCTAACCAGATAATTTTTTCCCCAAAAAGTCAATAATATTAAGTGGTGCCTGACGGAAACAGGCTCGCGAGTTGATCCTAAAAATTATATAAGAGTTGTCAAGCAGTTGACGTATTGTTTTATCACAAGACATATTTGGGTTCTCAATGTTTCACAGCGTAGGACTAAGGAAAAACAAGCGAACCGAACAAACTGAGATAAATGAATAGGTTTGATATAAACAGACATTTCGATTTTGAAGAATTTCATTTCGGCATTTCCTATTAGTTTTTGAGTGTGTATAATCTAACCGAATCAACTTTTGTAGAGGAAAATGTTAAAAATCGATGAAAAATCACCTAAACCAACCAAATCGAACTGAACCGATTTAGTAGACAAGTGCATTTTGAGATTGACTCCTAAAAGTGACATGAATTAAGTGGTACCTGATGGAAACCAGGCTCGCGAGTCAATCCTACACCGAGTTCAGACAAACAACAGTAGATCCTAGAATCACTTCCATAGAGATGACGATATCGTTGAATACAAGAATCCAAAACCTTGGCCAAAACTTTAGCTAGGGATAACTTAAAGCAAAACCTCCTCCACCAAAAGCCATATCAAACCCGAAAATTTTGTTCTGTTCATAAACTTCTGAATTAGTCCCTATGTAGTACCAAAGATTATGATCATATTTCGACAGAGTCTTCACCAAATTCTCCGGTACAAAAATTGTGTCATCGTAACCAAACACAAACCACCGTACATCGGAGTGATTTTGTGAGACTGTCTCTAAAACCATACGGGCCCCACGAATTGCTGATTTGGAACCTCCTCCGGCCCTGTTAGTATAACGAAATCTTGGCGTGTCCTCAGAAATGCATATTGGAGGAAATAAAGAACTTTCTTCTTCTTCCAGGAAGTTGTCTAGAAACACACATCCTTTCATCTCTTTTGGTTTCCACCATATGTTGACAAGCTCCTTTCGTCTAGGCCATGACAATGCATTTGATGAAATCCCGAAAACGATGTGTTTAAGGCTGGTTGGAGGATTTAGATATTGTGATGAAGAAGAGAAGTCTTTTAGAAGTGGTTTAAGATTATAAGCGTGAAAGATGAACACTAGAATGTAGACGATGATTAATAAGGAAGAGATTAAAATGAAGTTTACCATACATGGAGGAGATTTGTTTTTCAAGAATATGCGACGAGACTTCATTTTTTTCAGAGGAAAATGAATAAAATGAAGTGAAAGGAATTAAAATATCTTATGATTACAGTCAACAAGTTTGAAATTTTGATGCCAAACTTTTACTAATAAAATCTCAATGAATGGAAATTGAACTGGACGCCGACTAACAAACTGGCTCCATTTCAACACAATGAGATAGATGAGTGGTAGATTGCCAAAACAACTGTTTTTCAGTTTTGACTAGAAAAAATAATAATGATTACTCCCTCCATCTCATAATATATATGTATCACAATACATTATGTTTAATCTATTTAGCACATTATTTTCTTTCTTAACACCCTTATATTATACCGCATTTTAATCTCTTACATTACAGTTTTGATTCATAATTGTGGCATGATGTGATTAATCAGGTGTATTGAAACATCATGTATTGTGGGAGGGAGTATTAATTTTTTATATATGGGCATTCAATAACTGAAAATTGAAGATAGACCCATGTGCAAAGGCTTACACTTTCTTCAATTCCTAAGGAATGAGAGTTGAAATTTATAAGAAACCGTGAATAAATTTTAACAATAGATTCTAAAGACCTAAACAGAAAGAAAGTTACTTTTCTTTAATGATCTTTTGCGTAAATCCAGAAACTAAGTTTAAGGGGAGTTTCACGTGAGTTGTTCAATATTCATGTGAGGTAACATATATACCGTAAGAAAAGTACTCCTATTGCAAAAATCAGTTTCAAAGCATTGACCTTGTAGGCCAAAGAGTCTTCAATTATTTTAATATTACTACCTCCGTCACAAAATACGAAATATTTTGTATTTTTAGATTCATTTATATGGATATATATTTAGTCAATAATCTTTATTAAATATATGTTCATTTGGATGAGCTAAAAATACAAAAGATAATATATTTTGATACATAGGGAGTATTATGTAACTGAAAACCCCAACTTTTACTGCTTCTACAATGTACAAACAGAAACTAGACTAATTTACATAATCAGTTTGCTTAACATTTATCAGCATTGGCTTACCTAAATAAAATCCAAGCGCACACCAAGCAGAAGATCACCGTGGCAACGATAGTTTAACCATTTTCTCAGTGTCTTACCAAACAACCTCTTCTTAAATCTAACCTAGCTTGACTCCATCATTCGCCAGCTTCATGGATTTTGAATATTCCTGCCTCCATTCGCAACCATTGATATATATACCTTCAAAGTTATTTCTAGGGATGCATATAGATTAATTCTTCTTCTTTACATTCTCTGATCCCAATTTCCATAACATCCACAGAAGAAGAATGTAATATATCACAACACTGCCTTCTCGGAGCTTGCAACTAAAAAAAATAAAATAAAAACACTTATGTCAATAAAAATGAAGGACAATCGTTGATGAATTTAGTGTTATACAAAAATGACAAATTGCATGGTCATGGTAGTTTGATCAAAGCGTGTAGGCGAATCCGTGTGACGGAATAAATTGAAACTTGTTCCTATAATTTATCTATACTACAAAGTTTAGTGTTGAATCATTTATTTGACATTTTGTGTCAAGGATGAATGAGAAATGGTAGTGCTAATATTGGTATTTTGTGCATGAATGTACAAAGTCCCACATTGGAAATTCTCCACAAGCATAAGCCACTTATATAGTGTTTTGTGTGAGTTGGAATTTAAAGTGTGTTGTAGAGGAAGTCTACAAGGTTCCACACGCGCACACCACCACGCACGCACGACCCGGACCGGTTTCGGATTTGTCAATTGATCCGCGGATCATACCGGTTCGGTTCGTTTCTTCTTGGAATGAAGCCGGTTTGATTTTATATCTAATTAATTAGTAAGATTTTATTTCCTAATTGGTATTCCGTGAATAGTGGAAACTGTCCACTATTGTGCACACTGGTTTGATTTTATATCTAATTAATTAGTAAGATTTTATTTCCTAATTGATATTCCGTGAATAGTGGAAACTGTCCACTATTGTGCACACTTTTTTGACTTTCGAAATTAGAGAGATTCTGTCTCCTAATTTGTCAACTGTTGTAGCATGTAATTTCCGAAAATTAAATGGAAAAATTTTGTGGAAATACCTGTCCCTAATTAAAACGGAAATTGTCTCCCATTTGACTTGAAATTTTGAATGTGCAAGCTATGGAAAAGGATCACAATCAGAATCGTTTCTGATTTGAGTGTCCGTCATTAAGGAGTGTCTTTATGTTAGAATATTGACGTCCACTCCGGTCGATCTTTTCCTATTCCAACCGACTCCCTTAGCCTATAAATACCTGGCTAGACTATGGGTTTAGATACACTGAAAAACACTCAGAAACCCTTCTAGCAAATAGGTCGGCTTACAACCCACCGCCTTTCTGTCTTCTTTCTCTAGAGTCGTCGGAGAGTTTAGCTAGCATTAGTCTCGCCCGAACTCGGTTATATATTGTACTTATTAATCGGGTTCATCGTGGTTGTATCCTGGGAAGCTCTACGCCATTGTAACCGAAGTATAGTACGGGGCGTATTACGCTTTAAGAAAAGCGATCTGATCGTGCCTCCACTGTTTGTGCCTCTCTTCCCTTAAAGCTTTTAATTCGATTTATTACATGCATGTTTACTTTGTTTAATTCGATGCTCATGTATGTATGTTCATATTGATTTAATTTCTGTAAAATTAATATCAGTTGTCGATTCAATTATTATGATTCATGTGATCAATAAAATTCAGTGATGTATATTCAGAATAAATCTCCCCTATTGTGTTTCTATTATCGCAATTTTGCATAATATTTCCAACATTTAGATAAAGAAAAAATATATATAATTTACCTGTTGGATGTTAAGATCTAGCTTTTGTGAGAAAACTCTAATCGATTCAAGTTTCCTTCGTGAACCCATATCCTGCGGGCAATTAGCGTAGGATTTCTTATAAGTTGTGACAATATTTCCATTCCTACTAGAATCGTAAACTCCATTGAAATAGAAAATGGTTGGTCTTCGACATTGATCTTCGTCAAGCTTTTTTGTGTTGAAATTGTAGACTCTATTCAATAGAACTGTTCTTTTCCACAGCTTGAATGTCCGTTGTATAAGAAGAACATCTCGTAGGAAAAGACGGTTACTGAAAACTTGAACAGCATAACCTCAAGAAACTGAAATCATCCATGAAAATTGCGACACCCCCCTCGCGATTTCCCTCTAAGGACGGGAGATCACTCGAGGGGCGTCGGGGGTTACATTCTTAATACTTAACAATTTAGCAAATAAATCTTTATTCGAGTTTTATGTCCTCCACAAGATATTAAAACATAGTTAAGTATTTTAGTTACATATAAGTTTATAGCAATAATAAAAGCCAGGTTAAGTCTAAGACACACTTTGGCACAAGTGCCGCCCAAAAGGGTTATTTAAGTAAGATAATACTATGCTCTGCTCGAGACTGCGGAGTAATCTACCTCGATCTCTGAACGATAGCTTATTCTACAAGTTCACGCTGAACTTCCCAACTACTCGTCACCTGTAAAAAAAAATTTATTCAACGTTTATGAGATATAAAATCCCGTGAGTAGGCCGTTAATTATAGGAGGGTTTTTCCCTCCCTTTATATATATTCTAGATTCTACCCATAATAATATTTGAAAATATTATCATGTAATGCATATTCAAAATCTTTGATGATTTTAATCTCAAATAATTTTTTAATATATTTCAAAATATATATGTATATTTGCAATCAATTCAGACAATAAAATAGGTTATATAATTCTATTATATAGTAACCACTTTATCCCACAGTCGAACCTCTATCGATAAATCGATAAAGTCTAGTGCCCTTCCACTCATGGCAACTACCTTTCCACTCCTCAACCAGGCTCTGGTCGAGTTTCTGAACTACGACACGTGGCCTCCGTAGCCCAGCGCCCTGTCATGACAACCCCAATCCAGGTGTTCCGTAGAACAAGCGTAGATTCATAGTGTGAGTCCCGTCGAACTCACGAATCAGTTTATGTATGTATCCGTCCGAGTTTCCCACATGTGGTTACATGTAATAGTAATTTATTATAAATCTTTACGGATACTTATCCGCTTAATTTATTTAGAATTATTTCCGAATATTTTCTCCCGAAAGATATACATATATATGATTATTTATCATATAGATCACAATATTTTCTCCAATATATATATAATATATATATATATTTATATCAGTTCCAATTTATTTTCCCAATCCGTATATATATATATATATATTTGTATATATATAATACAACCAAACCTAGGTAGCTATTATATATATATTATATACAAACAACATGCATGATACATAATAAAAATGTAATCTCCTTCTATAATTAAAAGTCTACTCACAGTGATGAAGACTGATATTAGCTAATCGGTATTAGCTACTTCTCCAATGTCGCCCATAGTTTCGTTACCTACTAGACGATATATAACAATTCATTACTTTCTAATTTTAGGATAAAATAAATTTCTTGTTGTAATTTGACTTGATCATTAATTCGTATCAGTGTTTACTACGAATTAAACCGTACACGTCACTCTCGTCGCAATAACTCTAAGTTACTTTTAAAACATTTCATTAATTATATAAAATACATTTTTCCCTAATCCAATGATTGAATTAAATATTTTTATACCATAAAAATATTTGGGAAATTTGCAAAATATTATAATCATTTAAAATAATATATTATAATTTCCTATAATTTTCTAAACTGATTTATTATTTTTAAAACAATCAATTACTTTAACAATATAACTTTTAAATTCTAATTTAACCAAAAATCTAAATAAATTGAATCTGATATCATAAAATTCCAATTTTCACAAATTATATTTAAAACAATAATTTTAACCTACTGTAAAAACTTTTGTAGGTTCGGAACGAGTAAAAATGATTTTATTAGGTTCGGAAGATAAAATAGGTTCGGGTTTTATAAAATAATCAGAATAACCTTTGACTTAAAACTGACGCGTTGGTATTTTTTGTAATTTTGTAAAACAAAGAAGGGTGTTATACGTCTATTAACACAGGTGCGGATGATTTAAAATCAGACCGATCCAATCAGATTGAATCAATTCGGGTTGAATCGAAAGAACCGAAATAAACCGATTTTAGTACTGTGAAAAGACAACTTCATTCTTTGACTTTTAATTGACCGAATAAAAGTACGTTAATAATTTTGTAAATACTTTAAAACATAAAGGGTAAATTAGTCTTTTACTCAAACAGACCGATTTTTCCTCTGTTATATAAATCCTTGAACCGAACCGGTTCAATCATTATGTCATCTTCATCCTCCGGACGACTTCTCTCTCTTCTCCCCCGATCCTCTCTGCCGTTCGTCGACTACGCCGGAGACAGCCGTCTCCGGTTCTTTTCTTGGCAGTTTCCGGTAGTATTCAAGTGGGCTCGATTATGAGGTTAGTTTTTCCTAATTCTTCTCCGTTCGTCTTTAATTTCGAATTAGGTTTCGGTTACAATTTTTCAAAACTACGAATTAGTGTCTAATACGTTAGTATGTTGTTCTACATCATCTCTACTCCATTTCTACCCAAAATTTAGCTTTAAAAACAATCTAATTTAGTCGGAATTTGAATTTAAAGTCTCGGGTAATTACCTAATCGACTGGAATGGGTTATTTCCGGTGTTGTTTGGCTTTGAGGCAGGCTGGGGTCGCCGAATTGAGGCTTGGTTTGGCTGGAATTGGACGACTCGGTCACGACTCAGTATTGACTTGGTCGTGACTCAGTCTTCTCCGGTTGACTGCTGGATCGACAACGACTCTAACGGTGATCAGTGAAGGATGAAGAACGCGTTTAAGGTAAGTTTTTATTTTTTTGGAAAAATTTGGTTTTGAGGTTGCTCTGCTCTTGGCCGAATGGCTCTGTTTTGATTGATGATGATTTCCCTATCACAATGGATTTGTAGTGTGGTTTATAATTGTCCCGATGTCAGAATTTGTTAGGTAGGGCTGTTGTAGGTGTAGAAAATAATAAGCTGGCTTGTTGAATTTTTTTAGCAAAATTTGGCTTGATTTGAGTTTATCAAAATGGGGATGCTATGTGCGATTTTGCTGCCGGTTTGAATTAAGGAGTATGGCTGTCAGAATATGTTGAAAATGCATCACAGAATCTCCATATTTGTAGGCTATCATGTGAAGAAAGATTTGCCTTGCCTTGACTTGTTGTGATCTTGTTGTAAAAATTGTCAAAGAATGATGGCTTGTCTTGGATTACAGGTTGTCATGGAAAACTTTCTTGCAGAGAGACTATCGGTTGAAGGAAGAATTCATGTAGGTGTGTTTGACCTTGGCAAGTGATATTAGTTGTAGGAGTAGAGTAGTATTATGTGTAGGAAAAGTGTAGTATTTGGTAGGTTTATGCACTAGAGATCACTTGTAATGGTTTATATTTTGGTTAATGGAATTTGGATGATTAAGTTGTAATTGGACATTATAAACAATTTACTTGTAGTATATATATATATATATATATATTGTGCAGAAACATTCAATAGTATTTACTACTCAAAATAATCATCTCAAACGAAATCAATCGTCACGTTAAAATCGTAACTTGACGAAGAAATAATGTAATTTAGTTTGGGGTCGTTACGCGAAAAATAACTACGGCTAATCGCGACATCTAATTTTATTATGCGTCTAATTTAGAGTACGGGTGTTACAAGCCACCTAAGAGAAGTTCTAGCAACTTCCATGTAAGTGGGTTATATATCTAGATATTTAACCCACTAACAAAATAAAAGATCTAACTAATAGGATCCTACAAAAAGATCCTAAAAAGATCCTATACAAAACCCCCTTGTAGGGGTTTCCTACAAGTGGGCGGTTTTACAAGGGAAAGGATCCTTCCCGATCCTTTAAGTCATTTCCGGACCCGTCTCGAGCTAGCCGGAGCATTCCGTATGCTTGGCTCCCGGAATGTGACATTCTCCCCCACCCAAGTCGGCAACGCCCTCGTAGCCGAAAGGAAATCATGGCGTCCCTTGATTTGGTCCTCGGATTGCCACATGCTTTTTCCGAGGTTCCCATTTCATTCGCTCAAATTTCCTTTGATGCCTCGTCCCTTGTAGCCTTAAGTCTTGGCCGATTGCTTGCTTTCCCAACGAGCTTGTCGCGCTTTTGCCCCATTGATGTGCACCTTTGCCACTCCACCGGACCCTTCCGGCTTGACCCCCGTCTTGAGTGTTGGCTTCCCGTAGCCATTATGATGACCCTTTATCAACCGCATAGCGGACAACAAAGCTTGCTTCGACTCCTCCCTTACAATCGGAACGGTGCATCCTCCCTTATCATAAATGCACATCGTGTTGGCAAATGGCATGGGAACGGCTTTAATCTTCTCCAAAAACTCAAGTCCAAAGACTAACGCATAGTCGTCTAGCTTTGACACTTGCATATCCACCTTTCCCTTCCATTCGCCCACACGAAGCTTTACATCATGAGAAATACCCACAAATGGTGTTGGATCCGTGTTTACTGCCTTCATCATGGCGTCCACCTTCCTCCATTTGAGCCCTAGCTCTTTGGCGACATCATCTCGGATGTAGGTGTGAGTAGAACCGGTATCCACCAATGCTCGGATAGTTTGGCCGGCAATCTCCGTATCTACATACATTGATTTGCCTTCCTCTTTCTCGGTACTTGCTTCCATGGTGTGAATCCGTCGGAGCGCACCCATTTGCATCGGCTCGGGACCCTTCCCTTTCGCCTCCGCTTTATCCGCCCCTTCATCGGTTATTACCATCGCAGCAAGCTTTCCCTAAGTGGACAATCAAGAGCTTTGTGCGGACCTGTGCATAAGAAACAACTTAAAGCCTTCTTACCCAACTTGTCATACGTACGTGCTCGATTTATCCTTGCCCGGCTTAGCCGAATCTTTCTTGTCGGCACTCCCTTCGCCTGGCTTTGACTTATCCCTTGCTTCCTTACCATGCTCCGGATCATCTTCCGAGCTCTTCTTTCCAAAGTTTCGGTAGTCGCTAAGAGATTCGGCAGCGGCAATGGCTTCCGACAACCCCTTAACTCCGCGACGCTTGAGTTCCAATTGAGCCCATCCAGCGAGACCATCCATGAACATGAAGGCAGCATCTTTTTCTTGCATATCCGGCACCTCTAACATAAGCTCGGAGAACTCCTTGATGTAATCTCGGATAGTTCCCTTTTGTGTAAGCTTCCGTAGCTTAGCACGAGCCTCGTTTTCCGCATTCTCCGGATAGAAGTGAGCCTTGAATTCACTCTTGAATTCAGCCCACGTTTTGATGGTATATCCGTCCCCCTGGACGTTCTCCACCTTCCGGCGCCACCAAAGCATAGCGAGGTCGGATAGATAAACCGAAGCCGTATCAAGCTTCGTAGCGTCATCCAAGTACCCCATGGCTCGGAAATAACGCTCCATGTTCCAAAGGAAATTGTCGATTTCCCTTGCACTACGAACCCCATCGTAGACTTTTGGCTTGGGAACTTCCACCCTAGCCGCTGGTTGGTTGGCCCACGGCACGTTCCCTCCCCGAGTAGCCACCTTAATCCGTTCCATCTCCGAGATCAAGCCTACCACCGTAGCTTGCAAAGTGGAATGATCAAGCGAAAGCTTTTTCACTTCATTGCGCAACATAACATTCTCTCCATGTAGCATCTCCACGTCTCCCTTAATCTCGTCGAACATGTTTTTGAAGAAGTCATTGTGATCGGTGAGTTCTTCACGAAACGCCGTCACTTTTTCCTCGAGTTTCTCCACGTTGGAGCTTAACCCCAAGCTTAGATTCATGAACTCGGATTGCAAATCGTCAAATCCATGAGCGATTCTTTCGTTGAGATCCACTCCATCCCTTGAGTGTTTCTCCAATCCGAGTTCAATAACTTGGAACCGATCCTCTCCACCGGCTACAAGCTCCTCCAACTTGCTGAGTCGTGCTCCAATCGAGGGATCAACGGATCGATCCCTTTTACTCTTGGTTGGCTTCTCCGGATTCCTCCTCTCCATGCCTTTGTCGACGCTTTCGGCCATTACGAATTTTTAGCTCGGATACCACCTGTCACGTACTTAAACTTTTATCGGATAAGTATGTGCGGCACTTGGTTTTACTCGGCCAAGTCAGCCTTTACTCTCGCTTTGCGGAAGCGATTTGAATGCTTAAAAGCTTAGAAAAACCCACTCGTAACTTAGGAAAGCTATCCGAATAAGTATGGAAATGTGTTAAGAGAAAAATGCTTCTTATTGCTCTTAAAGTGTATATTTCGGGTCTATCTCTACAAGTAAGGGCCTCCCCCCTTTATATAGGCTTCAAAACACTTGAAAGCCACCTAAGAGAAGTTCTAGCAACTTCCATGTAAGTGGGTTAAATATCTAGATATTTAACCCACTAACAAAATAAAAGATCTAACTAATAGGATCCTACAAAAGATCCTAAAAAGATCCTATACAAAACCCCCTTGTAGGGGTTTCCTACAAGTGGGCGGTTTTACAAGGGAAAGGATCCTTCCCGATCCTTTAAGTCATTTCCGGACCCGTCTCGAGCTAGCCGGAGCATTCCGTATGCTTGGCTCCCGGAATGTGACAAAGAGACGGGGGATGACGTCGTCCTTGGATCAGACGGCCTTGATGGATTCTCTTTCGCCGCCATCCTTACTAAAAGAGTAGAAGGAATTGTGGTTTGCTGGTGATATTTTTGTTGTCCAAATCAGTCGTGGTGTTTTTTAAATGGTTCGAAATAGGTCCTTATATTTTTATAAAGTGTTAAATAGAAGTTATTTTTTTTTTTTTTTTGAACTTAGTGACATGTGTCGTAATTATATTGGCTTGTAGAAGAGAGGTTTCCCTCCTGCAAGTTTACTTCTAAAATGGAGTATAACAGATGGTTTGATCATAGCCTAATATTAAGGAACTTTCTATTAATTGGGGTTCAATTTACTCTTTTGATCATGGTTTGCATATGAAGTCTTTTTTATCAGATCCTATTATTTTGCTGGTAAATCTAGATTCTACGCATAAAGAAACTGATTATAGCTATATTTGCTAAAAAATGTGGATCACAATGTAGTTATAAGGATGAAAAAGATTCTTATTTTGAATCTTTTTGTTATTTCAAAATTGGGAGGAGGAGGTTACCATGTAATAGGCCCTCTCACTCTATCTCATGTCGGATAAGATTATTTGATCCACATTTATTCGTAAAAAGAATAGAAATCATTAAAAGAATTGGAAGACTAGGAAAAAATGTAATTACTCCACAATGGCAGGAGATCTAATATCGGAGACGAGGTTTCTCTCCGAAATTTTATTCAAAAAAATGATATCTGATCTGCATTAGAAGAATTGGAAGTAGATAATTAGTATCTAATAATTAGAAAAGTGTAAATAAGCATATTTCTTTTTTCCAAAAAATGTTAGGTTGTAGCAATTACCTTGGACGTATAAATTCCGCTCAAACAGAATAATGGATGGGATCATCTAGACCACTTTCTCTCTGCTTCTAGAATTTAGAAGTTTTTCTACGTACTCGTAAGAGGATCTTAATCATATGCTTCTCCGGCTTTCACGAATCTTCCCTTAACTCGTTTCCTAGTATCGGCTCTGGCTTTACGAGAGGCATATCTTATTTGTCTGCCGAACCTACACCAATATCTCACAAAATTGATCAAGTTTGCAAAAATATATCACAGTCGATCGATTATCATATTTAAAAAATGGAAATACCTACGTTCTGCTTTTCCTCTTTTCAAGGTACCTCTGCATGGCTTTGTGCCTTGCATGAGGACAACTAGGTTCCAAATTTGTTTCCCATGGCGATTCACCCGTCAATAAATTTTGTGTCAATCCACCATCTTGAGCTTCTTCTGAATTTGGAAATCCTACATTCATATTTCCGCTGCCGCTTGGATTTATAAGCATGTTATTAGGAATTGATCCTACTTTCATATTTACTATAGCATTCTCTAGTGGTCCCTTATTTGACTGATCAGTGACCGACACGTCGTTTTTATCGAGCAATAGGCTCTCTATTTTAGAATCCTTGAGTGGGTCCCCATCGAATACCTGATTACCATCACCAAACTCTAATGGAATATCATCCACATTCAGACCTTCACATATATCTATCCCGTTACTAATATCAAGTCCTTCAAAATTAGGACTCCCCTGCAAAATAAATTCAATCAAAATTTCCATTCCAATCACATTCTTGACATAAAGACAGTTTCTCGGTCATGCATCGGACAATTGCCGGCTGAGAATTACATTTGTCGCAAAGAAGCGAACGCTGATGTCTTTGAGAAAGTAAATTTGCCGAGTGAACGCAGCCATCACAATTCAAGCAAAGACGTGCAGAATCAGATTTGCAGTAAATGACAGCTCTTTCCCCTCCACAAAATTCACACAGAGATATTTGTTCCATAAAAAATCCCACTTCCTTCCTATTCAAACGTTGATCCAAACTTTAAATTATTACTTATTATTAATTCTTCTATTCAAGTAGCTAACTAATTTTAATCTACCGAAGCTTTGGGGCGGGAATTCGGCTTTCTTAATCCCCTGAAACCTTCATAATTCACAAAGACACAGAAATTAAAATTAAAATCAGATATTGTTAAATTGAGCAAGAACAAGATAATGGCGGCCGGCCGAAACATAGAAACTTACCAGAAAAGCAATAAAATGAAGGAAGAAGAGAAAAATCCGAATTCCCGCCGGTGCCTTAGGGAAATATCATTCAACTAATCTCAATAAATTCAGAGGCCATCATGAAAAAAATCTTTCGAGAAGATGATTAATGGATTTGTTCATTGATAGAGTTGCTTGTGGGAAAGAAAGAGTATAAGTTTTTCAGTTGTATTTAAGTTTTGACCAGAGTTTAATAGGTTTCTGACACGTGGATTTAAGTGACGTGAGTTTAAAATGTTTCGGTCACGTGGCTCATCGTGGGCCTAAAAGTGATGCAGTTTGACTAGTTGGCACTCTTTTTACTGCCTAAAAGTGATGCAGTTTGACTAGTTGGCACTCTTTTTACTGCCTGAAAGCTTCCAATATTTGGTATAGTCAAAATCCTGGCAGATCGGCTGAAAATAGACTGAAAAATGATTTTAATTGAATGTTAGTGACACGTGGATGGTTTCTTCACCAGGAATTTGACAATTTGTGGCTGACACCTGCTGAGGTGGCAATGAACAACTCATGCTGAGGTCAGGTGCCTAGATTTTATAAACGCGTTTAGCAAAAATAACCTCAAGCAGAATTGAGCGTGTGATTTTTGAGATGACGCTCAAAAATTAGGTTTAGATATTTCTTATTTATATCCTCACCTTTTTATTGATAAATAAGAAGATAATTGTTTTTTTATCCAAGAAAGATAAGAAATGGATTAAGCATTTGAGGTTTAAAAAAATATCTTCATCCCCTGAATTAATAATATTAGAAAAACATTACTCCTTCAAAGTCTTTTGTATAATTGTATGTAACTGAAGAGTAAAGCAAGTAAATTATAAGAATTAAGATAATTAATTTCATCTTGATTTTTTAAATTATTGGATTTTTTTTTTATAACTGCCATTCATTCATCAACTAAGTCCAAACGGACAATATTCGCTACAACTTCAGCCAGATTGTTAAAAGAAAAACAAGTAGATCTAGAAGAGAGGGTAGTGTTTAGTTTATCTAAACTATGATTAATTTATTGCCCTCTCTTTTAACAAAATTAAATGAACATGAATTAAACTATAAACCAATAGATTTAATCTTCTCAATGAGCAATCCTGCTGCCATTGAACTTGCATCCCTATACTTCAATTCGTCAATAAGTAATCGACAGTCACCCTCCAATATGATAGCTGGAACTTCCATGTTCGAGGCCCACAACATGGCACGCCATGCAGCAATGCACTCTGCATGAAAACTATCCTCTACAGGTCCAACAGTACCCATTTCAGCATGAATAAGCACACTTGTACTATCTCTTGCCGCAAAACCAAAGCTATTACCATTAGAACCAGAAGTGAATGCCGCGTCAAAGTTGATTTTAAGGATGCATGGGTCAGGCTTCCTCCATTTGTCAGGGAGCCTTGGCACCCGTAGTGGCCGACTAACAACACAGACCTGATCAAGGCATTTATTTTCTAGCATCCATCTCTTAATAGTTTCTGCACTGTAGGCAGTCTTATCACAAACAGATTCAAAAATAGACTTGTTACGATTGCACCAAATCCACCAACATGTGACAACAAACTTGATCAAATCCTCTTCATTAAGAGCCTCAAAGACATAATTCAGCCAAGAAAAGTAATTCAGTGAGTTTGATGCATAAACCAGCGACAAGTCCACACAATCCCAAAGTGACCGCGTCCAACATGATTCACAACCGATAAATTTAGCAGTAGATCACTTTCCTACACCTTCCACTTCTATCCATCAACTATCTGCAACAGAACAGACACAATTCCAAAATCAAATCAAAATCAAAACAAGAAAGAATCACTAAATCGACCATGACAGCGAACACCAAACCAACCAACCATGTTTCTTGATCCGAAACAAATACAACAAAAGAACAAGCAATTAATTAACCCAATTAATTAGACCATATCAAGTTCTCAAATTTGTCGATGGAAAAACGAATAACTTGCAAACCATTAATTAAGCTATTAATTTAAACAAGCTCAGCAAAGTGACATACCGTGAGCGGGTGCACGATGAGGCGGAGGACGGACGGAGAACAGGCGGACTGGTGGAGAAACGGCTGCGGACGGCAGGTAGACTCGAGAGTGGAGAAGTTGATCGGGAAACTGAAAGGGAGGAGGAGAGACGGGTTTTGTTCGACGAAAGAAAAAGAAAATAACTGTTGTTTTGAGTGGCGACCCAAATTGTTTTGTAAAGGGTTTTTTCTAAATTGCCGACGCAAAACAAGCGTCGCCGACTTGCGTCGGTAAAAAGGACACGTGTCCTAATCTGAGTGCTTAAAAATACGCAAAAATGCCGGCCCAAATTATAGTGTCGTTAAGTGGGTCGGTAAGTTTCATCTAGGCAGGGTATTTTTAGCGCCAAAATTAAGCCAGCCAAAAAATGGTGATGCATTATGAGTGGGTCGGTATTTTGTTCATAGCGTCGGCAATTGCGTCGCTAGCTCTTTTTATTGGGTCGGTAATTACTTTATTTATCGACGCATTTTATGGGTCAGCAACTATTTATGTGCGTCGGTGATCAATCCATTCAGCGACGCAAACAGTTGAGTTGGTATTTTTGGGTCAATAATTACGCAAATTCTTGTGGTGCTTGGTAAACCTCATTCTGACTATGCATCCATATTAATAGGTCGTCCTTAGTGATATCCGGTTGTGGAGTAGCTTGAATGGCTTGGGCAACCTCCTCTAGAAACAGCTCACGCAACATTTGCATCTTCCAGCGAGCAGCCTGCCAGTCGATTAAAACATTAACACAGACATTAGGGTTAACAAAAGTCCCATTAAGTGGTACATTAAAGTTTGGTAAATTTTTAACCCATCTGTTAGTAAAGATTTTAACAGTACTGCCACTTTCAATATGCCATCTCCACCAGCTTGCAAGACCAGCCTAGACTCAATTCATGCCAAATATCAGAACTATTTTTCCCCACTTGTGCCTCAAAAAAGTGATGATTCTTAAAGTATTTATTCTTAAGAATATGAGACATCAAAGAAGAAGGTTGAGATAATACCTTCCAGCTCTGCTTAGCCAAAAGAGCCAGGTTATAAGCTTCAAGAGACCGGAAGCCAAGACCTCCATCCTTCTTACTATCGCAAAGCTTATCCCACGAGGCTCGATGGATCTTCCTCTTGCCATCCTCCGAACCCCAGAAAAATTTAGCACAGTACATTTTTAGACTTTCACAAAAACCTTTTGGAAGCTTAAATAGGCTCATAGCGTATGTAGGAGCAGATTGGAAGACTGATTTGATTAAAGTTTCCTTCCCGACCTTCAAGAGAAGTCTCTCTTTCCAGCCTGCTACTTTATTTTTAATTCTATCACGCAAGAATTCGAAAGGCTCCACTTTCTTCCTACCACTCATTAGAGGAAGACCTAGGTATGTATTATCTATAACGTACCAGTGATGTTCAATTTCCCAAATACATTACTGCCATCCGTATCCTCATGCATTTCCCAAATACATCATGTTCAATATATCTACGAAAACGAATCAATAACATCCAATACATACAATACAAAAATTAATAATCGTACAAAAACTAATTATCACTAAAATTAATTTTGAAGCCTCAGCTATGGGGCCCAACAATGCAAACATTGCCTATATGGGCTGGCAATTTTGTCTTTTTTAGAACCCTAATGAAACAAACTCAATTTTAATTTTTCGTTATTTTGGTTCGATAAATAGATTAGTTTTTATGCAAAACTTATTGTTACGTCGGACGGAACCAATAAGAACGGAGAGCATCTAAGGTTGATGGGGCTCTAGTTGGATTTTGGAACAGAGAACTGTTCGACGATTATATAAGCAGTAGCGGAGTTAGAAAAAATGATCCGTGGGGTCAAAATTTAGATAATATCTGGCTAAACATATTTTATTATGAATTTTCATATATTTATAGTTTAAAATTGTCTATTTTTTTACTAATTATGTCAAACAAATGTGTATTGAATGAATCTTTCATCGAGGGATGTAAATAATAACTAATAAATTGATTAGAATTCTTTTAGCATGTATTAATTTATTTTCAATTTTTTTGGAGTTATATGTAAACATTAATATTTAGAGGACTAAAAAGTTTTTTTTCCAAATCTTTGTGGGGTCAATTGACCCCCTAATCACTCATGTGGCTCCGCTACTGTATATAAACGTCTACGAACTAGCTCACCTTGAGATTGGAGTTCATGAGCGCCTCATCAAAAGAGAGATATATGTATAGAATGTGGTTTTTATGCATAAGTGTATTACGAGTAGAATGTGTTAGATGCCTTAAGGAATATGAATTGGAAGGGTTTATATAGGTTAGGGGTCGTGCCCATTATGATCTATTGCCCCCCAAATATTCTTAATTTGATTAGGTTTCCTATCTGGTTTCCATCCAGTCGGGCTCCCATGGATGGCCGATCGGGCTGGATTTCCCCTGAAACCTATTTTCATATCACCTATAAATCCACATGCATATTTTATCAGATTGAAGTTGATAGATTTCACTTTTTTGGCCCAAGAAATGTTACATGGACTGTCTAATACGATTCGAATCGAATTGATTCGACTAGAATTAAAAAATTTATTCTCAGAATTCTAATTCAAGAAAAGTAAAACGATCTTATATTTCTCTGTTGAAGAAAAGGAAAGTGCTCAATGCCGTGTCAATTTCTTTTTCTTTACTGATTACAGGTGTTGATTATTATTATTATTATTATTATTATTATTATTATTATTATTATTATTTATTATTATTGTTATTATTAACAATAATTACATGAAGTTAGTGGGCAACCGAGATACTATCTGGGAGCCCACTCCCTTAGCAATAGCAAAAACCTATCCTGGTGAAAAAGTGAATAGAGGCTCGTGCCCCAACATCCTGAGTCAAGGAGAATTCCCGAAACCGCTTGAGCAATGTAACAACACCCGCCTCCAATTCACCTAAAGATGAGAAAGAGAAGGGTAAAAAACCATAACCCTTCGTTGTACACAAATTCTTGTACTTGACACACTTGCGCCGAGTAGCTTCCTCCACCACACGTCCAGGGACAAAGTCCGCCATTCCGGACTGGGTCAAAGGAGAAGACCCAGTCAAATCAACACACACGTCGAGCCCCCATCCCAAGAATAGAGCAGGATATCCCCAGGGCGTAGGGGTCTATCATGACCATCAACCAAACCGATATCCACCTCCTTTCCTGCAGAAATACCCGTGCGGAAGCAAATGTCCAAGAGAGTGTCACGAACAAGGTTATGTCGATGTTTGATGCCAACAGAACCAGCGCATGACACTGCATGATCACCAAAGGAGTCTCCTTCAAAAACCCTGGAACAGGCAGGGCAAGGCAAGGACGCCCGGAACAATGGCACACCTAATCGGTAACTCAATACACACATGTAGGTACGGTCATTCATGGTCTGCCCTAACCCAGCAATAGGGACCGCACGGAGCCAGTCAGAGGTGTAAGGCTCCTGCTGAGACTTCCACAAAGCTAACTGACGAGGAGTCAATGAGAAAACTGATTCTGAAGAAGCAACAACCTTTGTGAAATATATATCTGCCAATTTCTTCATAAGTTTTGGGGCAGCGATCTCACTAGGGTCACATGGCAAAGAAGAACCGGTAACCTCATTGAACACATCCAAAGCAACAACGAAGGTAGAACTAGGTGACGTGATCCCAGCCGAATGGAGGAGCTGGGTCTGTAGATCACAGGTCTGTACACGGGAGGCTATAAAGGCATAATACAATACATCTGCAACGGCATACAAAGCCGCTAGGAGGGGAAGTACGTAAGGCAAAGTAAAGCTTAGAGATGCCAGAACAAGCCCGTAGAAGCAACAACTCAGACTGGGGATCTCTAATCGTAGCGACCGAGTCCATAAGCTCGATAGTCCG
Organism: Rutidosis leptorrhynchoides; assembly: GCF_046630445.1. Taxonomy (NCBI): domain Eukaryota; kingdom Viridiplantae; phylum Streptophyta; class Magnoliopsida; order Asterales; family Asteraceae; genus Rutidosis; species Rutidosis leptorrhynchoides. The sequence goes on along the minus strand of NW_027266401.1, from coordinate 54,306 downwards.
ATTGACTCTTCTCAACACAAGCTCACTACAAAAATTCTGAGACGTACTGACAGGCCCCCCAAGGACCTTAACACCATCTAAAGGCCTAGCAATAGCTGGTGGAAAAAACACCATGTTGCCTACTTCTTGGGTCCTCCACCGGCCAAAACAACTCGGTCTTATCAACATTAAGAACCAATCCCGATTGAGGCCCAATTTCCATGATCATCTTCAAAACATCTCCCACTACCAACGTATCCCCCACAATAGTCCCGTCATCCAAATACCAAGCATGCAAGCACAAATCAAAAGAGTCCCTAATACGGCATACCAATGGGTGCAAAACAAGAGCAAAGAGTAAAGGACTTAAAGGGTCCCCTGCTGGACGCCCTTATTATTATTATTTTGGCCTAGGGAAAGCTGGCAGTATATATTTGGCACAAAACTAGTGGGTATAAAATATAAGACAAAACTATATATCTACAATTAAGAGTCTTGTTTGTTCTAATAAAGTAAAAATCTTTTACAAAAATTATGTGTTTTTTTAGAATCATACATGAAAGAAAGGATCAGATTCAAAATGTCTCCATAGCTATAAAGCCTAAGCCAATATGTGCTAATGGAGAGCACTTCGACTCAAAAAAGAAGTTTTCGTTTTATTTGGAACATCGCTGCTTCCCTTGATATAGAAAAATGGCACTTTCATCTTTAAAAAAAAAAGGGATACATAAACATAAAGTTTACAAGATAGTATCTTATTTTGACCATGTGTTGTGTTTTTGACCATCGATAATATTAGAGGCATGGGGCTAAAACCTTTAATATATTTTATATCATGTCAACTTTTATGTTTTGTTTTTCTGAAAAAGAAAAATTCTTTTATTGCAAGGAGTCTTTTCATTACTAGCGATGCAAGAATATGGTATTTATTCTATTATTTTATTGTATTTGAACACTCTAAGGATTAGGATCTTATGCATTCCACATATTTTAACTTAGTATATATACACATATCATGCTTTTAATTGGATAAAAATCTTCTGTTTTAGACAAGTTTTTCCTCGATCCTGAGCATAGAAAAAATCATAGGTAGAAAACGTCTTCATGTATTTCCCATATTTGAACTTCATGAGCTAACCAGCGATGAATCTAATCACAAAATGTAGTTATGTGTATCTATAATTTTTTTTTTAGCCCATACAATATCATGTATTTATATACATTCATTAGTATTTTACTAGTATTCAAGTATATATATATATATATATATATCCCGCTACAGCTCTCCAACTTATACACAGATATATCCTAAGAGCTAACTATTTTTCACTTTGCCAATTGCCATATATATGGATTTATAGTTTGAGAAACTTTTTGCTTAGAGTCGATTGTCCAACAACACAAAACCTTTTAATTTTCTCTTTAATTATAATTAAAAGAAGGGGACAACGCAATAACGTTGTAGTGGCATAGTTTAAAGTTGAAAAAGACAATAAATATAGAAAAATACTATACAATAATGTTGTTTATTCATTTGATCATCCATTAAGATTTTAAAAATGGTGGAAGATGGTGGTTTTCGTGTGGAAACCACGCTTTATATATTGTTTACTCATCTCTGCTTTCACTATCGAGTGTTGAGAGTGGCCATCTAATCAGCAATCCAATAATCTTTTTAAATACTTTAATAGGTCATGAACTGAAACAAATATTTTTTAAATAATTATTTATGCCCTAGATTATTTCAGAGAAGATTTTATTTAAGCTTCATAAAATTGTCAATTAGTTGAGTTCCGAATCTCGAATGGTTAAGCAACTTAACCCTAAATGAATATCTTCTTGCACCTCATACAATTTTTGTTTATGTGATGTATCTTCTCATCACGTACAATTCTTTACAGCCGAAAGCTAAAAGTTTATTCCTTCGGATCGAGAGAGCAGATATATACATACAAACTCGATCACATTTATATTTAATAAAAATAAAAAAGTGACCGAATTTTATCTTGACATGAAATGATGGCGTGGTGATCACTGAAGCGTTGCCAGGAGTGGAGAGGAATTTGGTTCACTAGGGGGGATATTCTTTCTTCCTTTTGGCACGAAGTTTGACTATATATGTCTTGAATGATCATATGGATTGATCATATAAGAATTCCTTTAAGGGTTAAGTTGCCTTAACATAAAGAAAGTATTGTAAATTAGGTCAGGATTCAAACAATGCCCAAGTTGGTATATGACTAATTAAATAATTGCTTGCTTCTCATGATTCTAAATCATATAATCAATCAAAAATTAAGAAACATGTTACATACACATAGGATTGTGTGAGAGAGATGCATTCTTGTAGTTTCGTCTGGTTTCGATATGGCAATTAACTACCCAAATAGACACCATGTCATTTTCTTTGGCTTAAAATGATAAAAGTTCGTCCCTTCAATTCGAAACATATCAAATTACGTTACATGCTGGAAAACCGTTTTTGTATTTATCCAATCGATCTTTTTCAGTTTTTCTTCTTTTTTGCCCACTTTCCTCCTTTACATAAAGAATTAATAAAGACAAGATAAATAAATGGACATGCACCAGATGTAATTTTCAGTAATTAATTACACATTAACCAATATTACATGTCTTTAAAGATGTAATAACGAAATCATAATTGTCAAATGGTCTTTAACAATGAAGTTTGACAGATCAGGTAACCCTTACTAATTTTCCGTAACAATTAGCTTTAATTAATTTTGAAAATGTATTCATTGAGACGTACTGTTCTTCTCAATAAATACTTTCCCCAATATTTGATTATTGCATGAGGTAGTCACCAGTAAAAAATATGTAACCAAATAGAGTATAGACCTTAGGGTATAAATTCTTTTTTTTTTCCTCTAATTATGAGATAGGACATGGAACAACTACTATTCTTATTCTTATAGTATAAATTTAGAAATTTTCGAATTGTCATATTCTTTGTAAAGTACTAGCTAGTATCGTATCATATGTATACCAATTAAAGGATCTTTAGCATGTAAATGAGTGAGTGCTATTAGTGAGATATCGTGTCGGAAAATTTTCTCTAGGTAGACTAAGGAATTACCCATAAGCAACGTATTCTTTTCCAAAATAAAAGCATGAATATAGTGCTTATACCCCACATTTTGCGTCCACCAAATAAAGTTTCTAACCCCACCATACAATTTTTTCTCAATAAATACCCTATCCATGGCGTGTGTCTTCCACATTTACTACTCATTATCTAACTAATTAAACACATAACTCTTCTCTTCTTATAACTTACTCAAGAGCTATAGCTATGGCTGATCAAACCAATAACCTCCAAAAATTCAATTTCCCAATTACCGATCTCGAGCAACCAGCTTCAGCTTCCACCCTAGAGCTGGATGATCAAACTGACTACTCGAAAAGATCGCAATGGCTACGAGCTGCCGTTCTTGGAGCCAACGATGGATTAGTCTCAACAGCTTCACTGATGATGGGAGTTGGAGCCGTTAAACAAGATATTAAAGCCATGATTCTGACCGGATTTGCTGGTTTGGTTGCCGGAGCTTGCAGCATGGCTATTGGAGAATTTGTCTCCGTCTACTCACAACTTGACATTGAGTTAGCTCAAAAGAAGAGAAACAACCAAGCACGAGTCGAAGAAGACGAGGAAGAGAATTTGCCGAATCCGATTCAAGCTGCGTCGGCTTCAGCGCTCGCGTTTTCGCTAGGCGCGATGGTGCCATTGTTGGCTGCTTCGTTTATAACGGACTACAAAGTTAGGGTTGGTGTGATTGTGGCCGCTGTGACATTGGCTTTGTGTTGTTTCGGGTGGCTCGGGGCTGTTTTGGGCAAAGCACCAGCAATTAAATCCTGTCTTAGGGTTTTGATTGGAGGTTGGCTTGCTATGGCCATCACTTTTGGATTAACAAAGTTGATTGGCTCTAGCGGGCTGTAATTAATTTTCCTATACATGCATAATATATAGTGAAGCAACTTTATATATGTGTATGCATGTATGTTACTGTTAGTATGTATTTATTATTCCAGAGGGTTGATAAGTTGTAAGCTAAGCTGTACGTTTTCATATATGAAATAATACTTAAATTATATTTTGATATGTTAATGTAATTATTTAAGAATATAATGTATACATAAACATGACTTTAGGCAGGCTCTTCAAAAAAAAAAAAAAAATGGAAGCGACCAGTATCGCATGATACGCTTCATTTATTTTTCATTCTAAAGAAACAAATTAAAAATCTGGCCTTAACTGCAAAAGATATATAAATTTTTTATGCAAATGAATACACTTCAATTTTCCAAGACCTTAAGGGAGGAGGAAAAATCATCCTTAATTTTTTTTTAAATAATCTTTTTTTTTTTTTTTTTTTAAGTAAATCTAATTTGTTTTCTAATTCATACTAGAGTTTGATTTCTAATAACAATATTATTTTAGAGGGGTAAAATTAATTTTTCAAACTTAAGAGGGGTAAGAACATATAATAAACCTAACCTCATGGGGATTATCATAGTTCAACATAACTTATATAATGTTCTAAATTATAATCTCGATCAAAAAACAGTACAAAATTTGCGTGTAGAAAGAGATTTTCTCTCATTCAATAATATAAAACAACGCAAATCAATGGCTTTATTTAGCTAGGTTACCGTTATTCAAAATAAAATAAAATTAGTTAGGTTACCTTATAGTTAACCGGTCATTGTAGTTTAATTTATAGTAACACTCCTCATGTCAATTAGCAATATATGTAATATCGACAAATAAGTGGAGATGTTGATAGATTGAATCCGTCTTGGCATGCAATGTCCTCAAACATGTTACCCACCAAAGTATACGTCACTCCATTATACTCATGAGGAGTTGAGTTGTCGAATAAGGTAGTAAAAAAATAAGAGTTCCTACCTATGATCTGGATGAGAGTTTGTAGAACGCAGAATAGTGGAGACAAAAGTTTCTACTATTTATAATTTGTTATATATATATTAAGAATAGAGGGAGTACACATATACACTCCTTATGTTCCTAATTACTTGTCACAATTCTATGCAAAGGAGAAATAAAAGAACAGTATTAAAGAATTTGTGAACTAAAATGAAGAAAACGCTAAAACCTTGGGGGCAATTAATATATATTAATGATCAAATTCTCATTTTTTTGATTTTATTAGGGATCAATTATTTTACAGCAAAGTCAAAAAACTGAACTGTAGGAGTGTTGCTTCCACCGATCCTATGTTCCGTCACTAAACACATTAGGTCCAAAAGGTAGGAACTGGAAGCTAGCGCTCAACCATTTCGACACATAGGATTGATGTCCGCTCCTATGTGCCGAAGCTATTTCTTAACCATCAATTGGTAAATTAATTAAACTTACTACCATTTCTAATACCAACATTATTAACTGTGGACTATTAAGTAATTAATTAACCATACATAGGGAAAGAGGAATGACCAGAAGGAACAACGACATTCTTCCTCCATTAATGTCAACTAGCTATAGCTAGTATTCCAACAATCGACAATTAACGCTAGAAAATTCGGTTCTAACTGCCATACCAAATCAAGATTGAGTGCTATTATTGAGATATCGTATCTCAAAAAATATTTTTTTCTGTACACTAAGGAATTACCCGTAAGCAACATAATCCTTTAATTCCCAAATAAGGCATAATGGTATTTAGTGCTTAATTATACCCCACATTTTGCGTCTAACCCTAATTAACTAAGCACTATATAATATATCCCCCACTAAGTAATTAATTCTTACTATAAATACCTAGTATATGGCGTGTGTTCTGCACACTTATTCATCATCTACTATCTTATAATAAAACTACATACTCTAAACTAATCTCATTCATCTCTTACTTAGCCATGGCTGAAACGTCCAAAAATCTTCAGAAATTTAACGATCTTGAGCAGCCAGCTGCAATTATTTCCCTAGAGTTAGACGGAACCGATTACTCGAAAAGATCACAATGGCTCCGGGCTGCTGTTCTTGGCGCCAACGATGGATTAGTCTCGACTGTGTCACTGATGATGGGAGTGGGTGCCGTTAAACAAGAATTATGATACTGAAAAGACCAACATTTACTTCCGTCCCTATTAACTGTCACATTTTTAATATAAAAATATAAAAAATGTGACAATTAATTAGGGAACACGGAGGAAGATGTAGTACTTGTGAGAAATGCAGCAAAACAAGAAGTAACACTTAACTTGACTCTTAAAGCTTCTCATGTAACTTTTTCAATATTTTCAATTTAAGCCTCAAATTTATTTTTATCGATTTTTTCCCTCTGTTGAGAGTTTAAATTCTGCAATTTTCTTCGCGATTCTAAGCTTCTTCCTCTTCCAACCTCTCAGAAACATTATGAATTCTTTTGTGATTAAGATCCTCAACGATTTTAACAGTGATATGGACTTTGAGCTAAAAGTCTTCTTCTTCAAGTTTGGTAGCTTCAAGCCCAAGTTAAGGGCGTCAACAGTTTTCTTCTGTGCAGGTTGTGAACAACCACTTTCAAGTTTCAACATAGTATTATTTATATATTAGTAGAATGCATACATTATATATAAACGTAGGTACTCCAATCATACCTTTAGATTTTACTTGATCTCTTACTGGAAATATGACTGTTGTGTTGTATCCGAATCTTATTCTTTTTATGCGAACCAAATGAGCCCTAAATAAATACGATTAAGAAAAAAAGAGCCCCTCACTTTTATTTATTTGGAAGAAAACAGTACGAAATTGATACATATTTCGATTATTAATTTATTGCACTACTGCGACAATATTGAACAATTAACATCTGCTTGAACAACAAACAAAAAGGAAATCGATCTCTGAGTCAGACTCGAAATCCACACACATACACATTGAAGTGTCCTATGGTGACTTATTAATACTTTGTAGTTCCTAAATTATTCTCACATGACCTTATAAATAGTACTATCATTTTAGGCAGGCTTCAATGACGGACGTTCATGGATTGGCATGGATATACTGTTGGAGTGGATTGTCTCAGGGAGCTTGAGACCTTGGAAGTTGCAAACAATGCCGTAGAAATGAGGGAGAAAGAAAACTGCAGCAGTAATAACTTGAAAAAGAAGAAATCGAGCTTGAAAAAGAAGAAAGTTGGAAAGAAGAAAACAGTCTCGACCAATATGATTGAGAAGATGAGCCTGAGGTTGCTTATGAAGATTTTGAAGAAGGAATCAAAACTGGATGTTGCATTGTCAAAAGGGAAGAAGATAAAGCTTTCTGCTGAAAGGATGCCAGTGTACATCGTCAGAACTTCAGGGACCTTGGTGTACATTCTGCAAATATTTAGGCTCAGAACGAAAATCACTTCCCACCGGCCGGACAACGAATTTGCGGAGGTCAAGCGAACGTGGAGTAGGCTCAGGGAAGTGTCGGGAGCAACGACATACCCTTCAATTGCCTTGCAAATTAGCCATCCGAAAAACCCCAATTTGATTAGGGTTCTATCTTTACTTTTCATGTTTGAATTTCAATTTCTGTAATGATGAATAAGATTAGTTAAATTGGGAATATGGGTAGTTTCGTTTAGTTGCTATAAAGTAGTTAGCAAGCTTAATTTAGTCTGACATGGCCGGGAATTCATAATGTGCGATCGAGTTGGGAAACTATGAACTGAAATTGGGGCTTTTCATTAGAAGTTGTTGAAGCTGGAATTGTTGATCCAGAAACGTTAAGGAAGGTTCATTGTGGTTTATGAAATGCTAAACTTTGAATTCTATAGCTTGTTTGAAGATTGTAGTAGTGGGTTTGCTCTGATTTTTACAGTTTCAGTCGAGTTGAATCAATGTATTTTTAGAAGTTGTTTTTCGATCAAGTTAAGTTTTAGTCAAGTTAGTACAAGTATTTAGAAGAAGGTTTGAAGCTGCTGCGAACTTGATCAAGCTTAGAAGAAAAGTCAAGGTAAAAGTCAACTAAAAATTGCGTCTTTGTCGATTCGGAGAAGACGATACTATGCTGTAATTTCTGTAGATTTCACAGTGTTACCAGCTCGTAAATACAACGTGGATTACCCTGAAGTGAAAAGCAAGCAAAGAAATAATTTGAAGAGAAGAGATCGTGCAAAAAGCAAAACCATTTCTAATTTTCTGGTTTTGTAATATCCAGCTTGTATTTTCATTTTTTGAAAAATCCATGTAGCTAGGTCACTCGTTGGACGCCTATATAAACAATATGTAATCGTCTCTTTCATTATGAATGATAGTAGTAATTCAAAATCGCCATTGTTCATCATTTTTTAGTTTCAAAAGCTTCGTTGCATTGGTATGAGAGAAACCATAGAATCCAATATCCATGTAACACCCGTACTCTAAATTAGACGCATAATAAAATTAGATGTCGCGATTAGCCGTAGTTATTTTTCACGTAACGACCCCAAACTAAATTACATTATTTCTTCGTTAAGTTACGATTTTAATGTGACGATTGACTTCGTTTGAGATGATTATTTTTAGTAGTAAATACTATTGAATGTTTCTGCACAATATATATATATATATATATATACACTACAAGTAAATTGTTCATAATGTCCAATTACAACTTAATCATCCAAATTCCATTAACCAAAATATAAACCATTACAAGTGATCTCTAGTGCATAAACCTACCAAATACTACACTTTTCCTACACATAATACTACTCTACTCCTACAACTAATATTACTTGCCAAGGTCAAACACACCTACATGAATTCTTCCTTCAACCGGCAGGCTCTCTGCAAGAAAGTTTTCCATGACAACCTGTAATCCAAGACAAGCCATCATTCTTTGACAATTTTTACACAAGATCACTACAAGTCAAGGCAAGGCAAATGTTTCTTCACATGATAGCCTACAAATATGGAGATTCTGTGATGCATTTTCAACATATTCTGACAGCCATATTCCTTAATTCAAACCGGCAGCAAAATCTCACATAGCATCCCCATTTTGATAAACTCAAATCAAGCCAAATTTTGCTAAAAATTCAACAAGCCAGCTTATTATTTTCTACACCTACAGCAGCCCTACCTAACAAATTCTGACATCGGGACAATTATAAACCCACAGAATCATTTACACAGCAAAACACCACAACAGAATCATCAAACCAGAAACCCAGAAGACATTCGGCTAAGCTCAGAACCAACCAAAATAAAATTTTCCAGAAAAATTAAAACTTACCTTAGACGCGTTCTTCATCCTTCACTGATCACCTTTAGAGTCGCTGTCGATCCAGCAGTCAACCGGAGAACACTGAGTCACGACCGAGTAAATACTGAGTCGTGACCGAGTCGTCCAATTCCAGCCAAACCAAGCCTCAATTCGGCGACCCCAGCCTGCTTCAAAGCCAAACAACACCGGAAATAACCCATTCCAGTCGATTAGGTAATTACCCGAGACTTTAAATTCAAATTCCGACTAAATTAGTTTGTTTTTAAAGCTAAATTTTGGGTAGAAATGGAGTAGAGATTATGTAGAACAACATACTAACGTATTAGACACTAATTCGTAATTTTGAAAAATTGTAACCGAAACCTAATTTTGAAATTAAAGACGAACGGAGAAGAATTAGGAAAAACTAACCTCATAATCGAGTTCCCCACGTTGAATACTACCGGAAACTGCCAAGAAAAGAACCGGAGACGGCTGTCTCCGGCGTAGTCGACGAACGGCAGAGAGGATCGGGGGAGAAGAGAGAGAAGTCGTCCGGAGGTTGAAGATGAAATAATGATTGAACCGGTTCGGTTCAATCATTTATATAACAGAGGAAAAATCGGTCCGTTTGAGTACAAGACTAATTTACCCTTTATGTTTTAAAGTATTTACAAAATTATTAACGCATTTTTATTTCGGTCAGTGAAAGTCAAAGAATATAATTGTCTTTTCACAGATTTAAAATCGGTTCATTTCGAGTTATTTCGGTTTCTTTCGGTTCAACCCGAATTGATTCAGTCTGATTGGATCGGTCTGATTTTAAATCATCCGCACCTGTGTTAATAGACGTATACACCCTTCTTTGTTTTACAAAATTACAAAAATACCAACGCGTCAGTTTTAAGTCAAAGGTTATTCTGATTATTTTACAAAACCCGAACCTATTTTATCTTCCGAACCTAATAAAATCATTTTTACTTGTCCCGAACCTACCCAATTTTTACAGTAGGTTAAAAATATTGTTTTAAATATAATTTGTGAAAATTAGAATTTTATGATATCAGATTCAATTTATTTCGATTTTTGGTTAAATTAGAATTTAAAAGTTATATTGTTAAAGTCATTAATTGTTTTAAAAATAATAAATCAGTTTAGAAAATTATAGGAAATTATAATATATTATTTTAAATGATTTAGAATATTGTGCAAATTTCTCAAATATTTTTATGGTATAAAAATATCTAATTCAATAATTGGATTAGGGAAAAATGTATTTTATATAATTAATGAAATGTTTTAAAAGTAACTTAGAGTTATTGCGATGAGAGTGACGTGTACGGTTTAATTCATAGTAAACACTAATACGAATTAATGATCAAGTCAAATTACAACAAGATATTTCTTTTATCCTAAAATTTGAAAGTAATGATTGTTATATATCGTCTAGTAGGTAACGAAACTACGGGCGACATTGGAGAAGTGGCTAATACCGATTAGCTAATTAACGGTCTTCATCACTGTGAGTAGACTTTTAATTATAGAAGGCGATTACATTTTTTATTATGTATCATGCATGTTGTTTGTATATAATATATATAATAGCTACCTAGGATTGGTTGTATTATATATACAAATATATACATATATATATATATACGAATTGGGAAAATAAATTGGAATTTATATATATATATATTTTGGGGAAAATATTATGAACTATATGATAAATAATCATATATGGGAGAAAATATCCGGAAATAACTCTAAATATATTAAGTGGATAAATATCCATAAAAATTTATAATAAATTACTATTACATGTAACCACATGTGGGAAACTCGGACGGATACATACATAAACTGATTCCTGGGTTCGACGGGACTCACGATAGGAATCCACGCTTGTTCTACGGAACGCCTAGATTGGGGTTGTCATGACAGGGCGCTGGGCTACGGAGGCCACGGGTCGTAGTTCAGAAGCTCAACCAGAGCCTGGTTGAGGAGTGGAAAGGTAGCTGTCCTAGCGAAGGGCACTAGACTTTATCGATTTATCGATGGAGGTTCGACTGTGGGATAAAGTGGTTACCATATAATAGAAATAAATATCTTATTTTATTGTCTGAATTGATTGGAAATATATTTTGAAATACATAAAAATTATTTGAGACTAAAATCATCAAAGATTTTGGATATTCATTACATGATAATATTTTCAAACATTATTATGGGTAGAATCTAGAATATATATAAGGGAGGGAAAAACCCTCCTATAATTAACGGCCTACTCACGGGATTTTATATCTCATAAACGTTAAATAAATTTTTTTACAGGTAACGAGTAGTTGGGAAGTGTCCGTGAGGATTCGTAGAATAAGCTATCGTTCGGAGATCGAGGTAGATTACTTCACAGCCTCGAGCAGAGCATAGTTTTTTTTGCCTTTGTTAAATAACCCTTTTGGGCGGCACTTGTGCCGAAGTGTGTCTTAGACTTAACCTGGCTTTTATTATTATTTCAATAAACTTATTTGTAACTAAAATATTTTATTATGTTTTATGGATATAAAACTCGAATAGTATTTTGTTTGCTAAATTGATAAGTGTTAAGTACGTAGCCCCCGACGCCCCTCGAGTGATCTCCCGTTTTTGGAGGGAAATCCTTAGAGGGAAATCGCGAGGGGGGTGTCGCAATCCAAATTAGTTTTCTTAGGATCCAAATAAGATACCTACACTAAGCCTTAGATTAAGTTAGATCGAATCGTTAACATGACAGATATGATTATAATCTTCAAGCTTTAGTGTATTTTTGTTCTAGTTTTTTATTTCTGCATATGTGTTGCTGTGCGGTCTGCAATTTACAGTTCTTAGCAGCTCGTGACTGCTCGAATCGATCTCTTTCTCCATTGAGGGGATTTCGGTTCATCTATCATATATAATGTTATAGTGAGGAAAGCCTCCATCTTCCAATAGCTTCTTCATTATAACTCTAGGTTACACTTAGTGTAGCCTAGTATCCAGGGGCGGAGCTAGGGAATGGCCGAAGTGTAGCCTCCAAGGGCGGAGCTAGGGTTTAAAATTAGCGTGGGCCGAAAAATATTATCCGATTTTTACGTCGCACCATGAAATTTTTGAATCAATATTATATTCATATTTCAAGAGAATTTAAGCATTTTTATTCAAAAAAAGTAATTTTTGTATCATATAATTAATCGAGTCTTAAAATGACATGTATATTGTATACATATAAGGGGGAAAAAAGAAACAGGCAAGAAAAAAATAAAAAAAAATTGATACGCGATTGAGGAATTGGCATTTATATAAAGAAGAAGAGAAAAAAAAAAGGCCTATTTATGGTGCAAAGCTTTTGACAAGAATCTTATTTATGCACAAATCAAGCAACAGTCGCACAATATTTATGAAAAAATATACAAAAATAGAATAAAATGGATATGGGATCACGTAGCATCAAACCAGCGACCTCATGAATATAGTACAGCTACTATACCATTCCAAATACACCTCCCTTTATGCCAACACTTAGCACATACTTTATTTATTATCTATCTAAGTCTAATATGTTTACATGGTAGGCTATATATATACTTGAAAATTTTCCGAAAACTTACATACGCCGTGGCCTCTGGCCCTAGTGAGGTCCGCCCCTGCTAGTATTCGAGTTTTTTCCTCCATAAATAGTTTGTTTTAGGAGGACGCTTTCCCTCTCACGTACAACTCTCGATGAGTTTCATCCGGCTGTTCGGGGATAGCTGACTTGAGCAAGGTCGGCCACCCTAATTACTTATTAATAAGATTACCCCTTTTATCAAAAAAAAAAAAAAGAAAATACACAAACACCCAGACACTAAGCGTAGCCTGGAGTTATTCTCTTCCTAATTAAACCAAAAACTACTTTCCATATGGTTGACTTCTCTTCACAGTTTGAGTTTGAGTCGATGGTCTTCTCCTCTAGTCTGTGGAGGCAGTCATTGACAGTTGCTTGCGATGATTTCAGGCAGCCAACGTACAGTTTGACTTTTGAAAGCGGAAAGTATACAAAGGAAAAAATTAAAAACCTATATTTCTTGCAGTCTATTTATTTCATTTGTAGGCTATTTGATCATGCTCCCATTAGTTTTCCATTGATGCGGTAAACAAAAAGAGTAGTGAAGCAGAATTCATTAAAATGTATGTTTTCACGTACTTAGAATCCTATTGGTAATATATAAATCATAAGCCAATAGGAGAAGCTAGCAAAACTACACAGATGAAAGAAACTGAAAATAAGATTGGTTTGGTATAGGAAATTTGAGTAAATTGTATCTGTGACTCAGTGATCTGATCAACATTACGACTATCAAAAAAGGATAAATATGTCAAATTACTCTTTTCGGCTTTCACTCAACCCTAATAATTCGTGTATTTAAATTACGCAGCCGTGAGCACGGATGAATCGACTCATATTAGCCGCCTCTTAATTTCTCAACCAACTTAATCCTCAAGTGTCTTGCTCGGTTTGTAACTCTCTTTTTTTTTCATTTTTTGTTTCAGCAAGAGAGAAATTTCTGCTAAACCAACATGGGAGAAAAGAATGCATATCAGTTTAAATCGAATTAACGATCTACCAGAATTATATATGCCGGTCATCTCAAGTACGACTATCCGATGCAAAACCGCTATTTCACTGTAAGTTGGTTTGCAAATTTTGGTTTGCCCTAGTTTGCTCCAATATGTCTTGCCTAATGTGGGATTAAGTATATTAACCCTCGCACAACTAGTCAAGGCCGGATATATGCAGGAAAAGTGGAGAGAAGTCGGTGTGGACTCGTGGTGGCATCATGTAACGACTTGTTTATATTAGTTACATTTCCCGAGATTAACCATAATGTGTATCGTGTATGTAACCCATTTACACAATTAATGTTTGCAAATCTAAACCTGTCTTAATAATTTTGATGCTTTTTTCTTAGCCTACAACAAAATATATATATATATATAACCATCAAATATATATATATATATATATATATCACGTCTGGACTCCTCTTGTTTATTTACTTCAATATATAATTGTGTATCCCCAACGACATTTATATGGATCCTGATCTTTACGAAGCAAGTTATGTTCATGAATTCATTTTATTTGGGTATATTGATCCTAAACTAGTTCCACTTGTGCAGTATATTAGAGCATTTTAGTAGCTAGATATTTCCGTTCTAGATCAGACTTTTGGGATGCGCAAAGCATCTTTAATATGTAGTTTTTCAAAATCAATACATCTTGCGTTTTGTTTTAGTCGGTCTTCGGCCAATCCGACTCTTAGCCAGTCCGAAAAAAATCAAATCGAATATTTGATCAGTGCGGTTTTTATTTTGGTCGAAATAGAATGATTTCGATTGAAAGGCTGATTTGGTTGGGTCGATGATGACCTTGTATTTCAATATTTGAGCATAAATAAAAGCATCCTGTAATTATCTGGCCCCTTATCTAGCCATATGCTTCTAATTTCTCGACATGCAACCAAATTCCAAAACTACTTGTACCAAAAAAAAATTAAAGTAGATTGACCGTACTGCTTGGGTTGGTTGCAAAAAAATTTCATGTCACCTATATAAATAAGTATCTCGATCAATTGTCAATTAGCTCCAACGAAACAAAACAACTAGGAATTGGAAATGACATGGACATAGACCCAGCGATTGAATTAATACGGAGTAATAATTAGTTGCAGAGCACCAGGTAGGCCTGCTCACTGGCCGGTTTCGGTTCAATGAACCGGCGGTTCAGGATCAATTTTTTCAATGACCCGATCATTGGACTATTCTGAGAGTGTAATGTATCGACTAAAGAGCTAAACGAAGGTCAAGAGCATCTAATCTAATTGTCATATAATGTGCAATTCCTGACAGGCACTTGAAAATAGTAGCTTCAGCTCGGATTTCATCCTCAAATTGATGATCCATGTTCTCTAGCTACCAGTTAGTATATCAAATAGTTTGTGTTTTATGATTTTTTTTTTCTTTTTCATGACTCGGTAATTTTTTTGATTTAATTAACCAAAAGCGGAATTGCTTGAAAGTGAAAGCTGGAGGAGAAACTAATTTTCATAATTTTAAACTCATTGTATTTGTATCAATTGTTTATACTCATAAGTATAGAATGGAAAAATCCTAAAGTGATTGACTTTTGATTCATAAATACTCACATCGATTCACTATAAGTGTCGCATAATAAAAGTTATCAATATTATAGAAATGACTAATTAGCTTAGACAATAGCTTGTATGACATTATTAATCACTCCATTCGGTCCATTTCGAGTGTCGCGTAATGAAATTTACTTTGGTCAACTCCAAGTATTTATTTATGAAATTCATGAATATTTGAGTTATTTTTTTCAGTTCTACCATTATATTAATTTCAATAATTACTCTATTTGAATCAATATTTATGACTTTTGAATAATAAACAATGATCAAATATATAATTTTTTCTATCATTAATTATTTTCTTAATTTATATCAAAAAAATTATTTTCTTAGTTAAGATTCGCAATTTTCATCACGTGACACTTTTTTTTATATATAAGAAAGCAAAAACTAAAGAGTTTATGAGAAAATAAAATTAAGAAAATATTACATCAATTGAGAAAAAAGAGCATAGCTCATAATTTTGGAAATTGCTATTTCCAAGAGTTTTTTACTGTTGCCAAAGGATTTTAATTTTTCTTTATAAAAAATAGACTAAATCATCATGAATTAAAAGTTTCAATTACATATGAAATGTAATCAAAATTCAATGATATTGAATTTTTGAAAAGAGAATTTCATTATAAGGATTAATTAGTCCATTTTTCATGAAAAAAAAATTAAAAATCTCTTGACATTAGCAAAAGGTTTTTTAGAAATAGCCTCACCTCATAATCTTTGCCTAATTTGAATATAAAATCTCGAGAGGGAGAAGAACTGCAGGTCCACAACTATCCAGAACTATCATCATTGCATTACAAAATGGCCACCAGAATATATGTAGAGACAAGAGGGTCTTGCTGTTAATCCAGCCAGACATTACGCGACACTTGATGGTGTGGATCGAAAGAAATATATGATTTATTAGATTACATATTTTAGTATGCTAATGGCATGCAATAAATAAAGAATATGACTAAAAAATTAGATAATAAAATATACATTGATTCTATAAAACGATACTTAAATAGATTAATAAAAATAAATTTTATTTCATGACATTTAGAATTGACCGGAGGGAATAACGGGTGGCGCACTATTGTATAATCGAACCCTAAGAGGTGAACCTGTTTCACTATTCCCGGATTTCTCATCACCGGGAATACTAATCATGTTTAATTAACATTATTCCCGGATTTGATAACACCGGGAATAACTAATCACGTAATTAAGTTAATTGTCAAGGTAATAGTGAATCCGGGAAGTGTAGTTTCGTCTACCGAGACACGAAAACTCATTTTCTCGTCCACGTATTAGGGTTTAGTGGTATTTTTATAATTTTCCGAGGGAATAACATTTAAAGCTGACGTGTTTAAGTTGTCATATGAGTTGGGCATCGTAAATTAGAAAGCCCGTTTTCTGAGGTGTCAACAAAATTCAGTCCAGTGGCTTAACGGTCAACGGCCGCTATAGGAAATAAGAAAGCACACTTGGTGAGCCATATTCTGTAGGAATTGAGTTTCCTAGAAAAAAGAATTCAAAATTCAGTTGGCATCGGACAATTTGAAGATGGATGCTTAACCAGAAGATCTTCTACTAAACATCTTCTACAGATTGCCCATAAAAAGTATTGGACTTTGCATGTGTGTGAAGAAGAATTGGCTATCTCTCATAAAAAACCCATTTTTCGTTTCGTCTCGCAGCAAAATCATAAACGTCGATCACCATTACTTGGCATCCTGTACACGCTTAGGTCTTCAGTTGCATCTACATGACAATGACAGGTTTGTTTTATATAAGCGTTTTGGTGTCTATCTATGCACGTGTCTCTTTTGTATCGAAGATAGTGTTTCTGCTTCTTCTGTTTGCATTTGCAATGGCATTCTAAGCTACGGTAAGTGTTGGTGTTACATTGTTTTATGCAACCCCATTATTCAAAAGCGGATATACATTCATACACCCAGATATTTCTCATTATCAACCTATAAAGAGACTTATCTAGCGATTTTTAGTCACTTTTTTTTTTTGAAGAGGTATGGGTGATGAAAGACTATGGCGACGTAGAGTCATGGACCAAAATATGGAAACAAAAAATCGTGAGCTCTATTTGATACCACTCCGTTATATGAGTCTGTAAGAGGGCTTCTAAAGAATGGAAATGTTATGTGGCAACCGGTCTGATGATGGTAACTATGGCAAAAGGGTCTTTTTAACTGATCTCGAAAGTGGCAAAACCAAAAAGCTTGATGCTGTCCAAATATTTGGACACAACCTAAGATATTTTGAAGAGAGCTTAATTTTGCTAGACAATGCCAGAGCCGAATCTCATAGATCCACTTACGACGAATAAAGTTTCGTAAGTGATCGGTTCTTGTTTTCTATTTATAAACAGCTCGGTGGTTGTGCTATGTATTTATCTATTTATTTCTTGACAATTCGCTCTAGGTGAAGGTTTTTTTTTTTTTTTTTTTTCCATTTGAGAAATGTTTGTGAATCTTGGACGGTATTGAAGATTTGAGAATAAAAAAAGTATCATATTCTATCAGAAAAAGAAAAAAGAATCGTATATAGTCCATGCCTGTATATAGCTCTATACATAATCTGACTGGTGTTTTTGCAGTCCTGATCAAAGAATATATTTACTGAATGTGTTTGATGAAATGCTTTACAGAAGAGTCATGTTGGTGAAAATTTTGTGCAAGTTTTTTCTTCCTGTAAATTCAGTTGCAGTGCTGTGCTACATTACTTCTAATTCTGGGGATGTTATGGAAATTGGGATCAGAGAATGTAAAGAATAAGAATAAATCTATATGCATCCCATGACATTGGTTCACTTGTAATCGGTCCAAGTGTAGGGCTTGATAGGTTGTTACTAGGTAAAAAAATGTAGAGCATTGAACTCATATATAAATAATCTCTTATTTGGCCATTGGAGCGTCAATGTATTAAATGAAAATTCTGCCGATTGTGGCTAATGAATGAAAAATGAAAGTTTGAGCCTCCCCCCTTGTTCTTCATACTGCCATTTACAATACATTCAGATCTGTCATTTTTATATTGTTGCTATGATTGTTCTTGCTACATTCAAATCTGTGGAGACAGTCATTGACAGTTGCTTGCGATGATTTCAGGCAGCCAACGTACAGTTTGACTTTTGAAAGCGGAAAGTATACAAAGGTAAAAATAAAAAACCTATATTTCTTGCAGTCTATTTATTTCATTTGTAGGCTATTTGATCATGCTCCCATTAGTTTTCCATTGATGAGGTAAACAAAAAAAGTAGTGAAGCAGAATTCATTTGCCAAAAAACAAAAGTATGTTTTCACGTACTTAGAATCCTATTGGTAATATATAAATCACAAGCCAATATATAGGAGAAGCAAAACTACACAGATGAAAGAAACTGAAAAATAAGATTGATTTGGTATAGGAAATTTGAGTAAATTGTATCTGTGATTCAGTGATCTGATCAAAATTTACGACTATCAAAAAAGGGATAAATGTATCAAACTACTCTTTTCGACTTTCACTCAACCCTAATAATTCGTGTATTTAAATTACGCAGCCGTGAGCACGGATGAATCAACTCATATTAGCCGCCCCCTTAATTTTTCAACCAACTTAATCCTCAAGTGTCTCGCTGGGTTTGTAACTCTTTTTTTTTTCATTTTTGTTTCAACAAAAGTGATCGAGAGGAATTTCTGATAAATCAACATGGTGAAAAATAATCCATGACAGTTCATGATATAACCACTTTAAATTGGATTAATGATCTACCAGAATATATCCCGGTCAACTCCACGACTATTCGATGCAAAACTGGTATTTCGCTGTAAGTTGGTTTGCGAATTTTGGTATGCCTTAATTTGCTCCATAATTTCTTGCCATATTACTTCATTTCTGCTTCAAAATGATAAGTACCTCAGTAATTATAGAGCACTCAAGCCCTCTAACGTTATGCTAGCCCAATGTGGGATTAAGTATATTAATCCTAGCAGCACTAGTCAAGGCCGGATATATCAAGGAAAGTGAAGAGAAGTCAATGTGGACTCATGGTGGCATCATATATATGTAAAGACTTGTTATCATATTAATTACATTTCCCGAGATTAACCATAATGTGTATCATGTATGTAACCCATTTACATAATCAATGCTAGCAAATCTAAACCTGTCTTAATAATTTTGATGTTTTTTTCTTAGTCTACAACAATATCATGTATGGACTTCTCTTATTTATTTACTTCAATAATTGTGTATCCCCAACGACATTTATATGGATCCTGATCTTTACGAAGAAGCAAGTTATACTCATGAATTCATTTTATTTTGGTATATTGATCCTAGACTAGTTCCACTTGTGCACTCACTAAGTACATTATTGTATTAGAACACTTTAGTAGATAGAGATTTCCGTTGTACTAATTAAGAAAAAAAGAAGCCGGATTATTTTGAAAAAACAACTAGGTACGAAATTGCTATACATATTTCGATTATTAATTCCACCTAGACAATAAACAATTAACATCTAGCTTGAATAACAAACAAAAATGGAAATCGATCTCTCGTCTGACTCGAATTCTACACACAAACATAGAAGTGTCTTATTCGTGACTGATTAATTCCCAGATTACTCCAATCACATGTCCATATATATATAGTATCATTCTGGATATGTGTATGCTTCTTTATCGTAGAAGCTATGAACTCACCGATTCCACCTCCGACATTGACCAAAGATTTTACATTCTTTACCACATCTCCGAGTTTGCTAACAATCGACTCGGCCTGAATTTTGGTGTGGACAGCCATGTTATTGTTGAATCCCTTGTTGAATTCAGGATTCTGAGAAGCAAACTCATACATGGTACATCCGAGGATTTTTTCAAAGGCCGTGCCTCCTTCTTTCACACATTGGCTAAGGAAACACCACGTGACCCCTTCCGGCGGGATGCTCGAAAAAACGGCAAATGGGCTGTTCTCATTGTCCTTTCGAAGCAATGACGATACTTTGGTCGCTTCGTAGAGTGGTTCTTGATCAGTACCACTTGATGGCTCATGCGCCGCGAAGATTTTGTTGCGTACTAACAATCTCATAATGCATTTAAGGATGGATTTATTGGGAGGCGTAGAAGATTCTATCGATGAAGCTAAGTGGGATAAGGTCATTGGACCATTATGAGAGTGTAAAATATCGGCTAAACGAAGGTCAAGAGCACATCTAATTGTCATATAATGTGCAATTCCTGCTAGGCACTTGAAAATAGTAGCTTGAGCTAGGATTTCATCCTCAAATTGATGATCCATATTCTCTAGCTACCAGTTTGTATATATATATATGTTTATGATTGTTTGAAGTACATATGATCAGTTGTGTCGAAATTTATAAAAAAAACTTATAATGTATAGACAGCGTCATCGATGTCATTTTCTTTATTTTATATCATATCAAGCCAATAAAGAACCGCAACTTAAATTCAAAACAATTGACTTTATTTTATATCAAGCCAATTGACTTTATTTTATATACTATTAAGTTGTCATGTGAGTGAGAAAGGCTTCGTAAATCAGAAATTCCACTTTGTGGCTAGCTCCGACGGTCAACAGCTGCTATAGTAAATCAGAAATGCCACTTGCTAAGCCACATATATACTCCGTAGGAATTGAGTTTCCTAGAAAAATATAGGAATATGTTTTTGCAGGCTGCGGCCAATAAGAATCTTATATAGTCCATACCTTACAGCTTATTCATTAATCGATCTGATTCTGATGGGTGTTTTTTTTAGGTCTCTTAGAGTATCTCACAGCTGATAGTCGTAAGACTATCCCTCGTTCCTGTTGTAGGTGCACGAAGTGGCAAGGAACTGGTCACAGAGTTTTTTCCATTTCACGAGTGTTTTTTAATCTAAGTTCCCTAAATGTGTTTGATGAAATGCCCCCAAAGAAGAGTCCTATCCAAGGATGAATCTGTGTATAAATTCAACACGGGCTAAAACTGTTTTATGCATAACTACCAATGAAATACTAATCAATATATATATATATATATGCAATAGTGAGGGCAAGAAAAACAATATTTTATATATATCGCGGTTATATTTTATGGCTAGATCTGTCGCTCGTCCTCAGACTGAGAATTTTGTACAAGTGTTTGATCAACCTCTAATGTGAAGCTGTAAGCGTTAATTTTGTATGTTGCATAGTCCCTTTATGGAAATTTGTAATGCTTATAGCCAGATCATGCTCACCATAACTAGTGTAAAAGAATTTGAAAATTAAATTAGTTTCCTATTTAGAGTTAAAACACTTCGTGAGCAGAGTAACCAAATTTTATCAAACTTCCAGTTAAAGTAACAACAACTTCCTGACTAAGCAACCAATTGTTCGATGTTTTCATCATTTATCAATGAGTTGCGACATTAGAGCTCACAGGGCAAAATTGTTAGTATCTCCCAAGTCCCATACCAAAACTACTTTATAAGCCTAACAAACAATTATTCAAAATAAATGGATTTAGTATTTTACTGAGAAATTGTTGTGTATATACTGTGTACCGCGTCATCACTTACACAAAAGCATTAAAATTTGACACGCATAACTTTTTAGATCTACAAAAAATTTAATTACATTACTATATCCTATGAGAAATAGTGAGCTCTCGAAAGAAATGGATAAATCCACTTTAATCATATGGGACTTAAATAGTACATTGTCAGAATTTTGAGACTGACCTGTATAAGTGCCGATGTGTTACACCATACGCAATTCAAACAGAAATTTCTCCACTTTACTTAAGTTACACCTAAGGGCAAAATGGAGTCAAGTAATGCGTGTGGCCCAACAAGCTAGGCTAAGGATTACATATTTTACTCAGGCCCGACCTTTTTAAGAGCCAAAATTTGGCTCGATTCATTTCCCTACTTAAAACCGACCAAGTTTTTGTCAAGCCGTTACTTATGAGATGAAAATTTTCAAACGAACCGAACTGTACAAAGCTATTAATTTTGGTCAGATATAATAATTTTGATGAATTCAATTACGTCAGTTTTCTCTGAAAGGATCGATTATTTGGAGGTTTTGGTCTTCTTAGCCGCCAGACCATTAATAAATTTCGTCAATTCGATTGAAATTGGTTCGATTCCGCTCGAATCATACCGCCAAAGTTGAGTCATTGGCCGTGGCTTAAACTTTACGCGAAAATCCGAACCAATCCAAGAAAATATATTTATTTGTAAACAAGCCCTCAAATATTTAGCATTTACAATCTGATACAGTCTGTTGATCTGTCTTTCTCCTTCATTTTCCCTCAGAAACCAAATCAAGGTAGTCGTCAACTGGCGAGATCCAAATCGAACCCTCAAAAAAGTCTCGCATCAATTTCATCTTTTGCAATAGCTTTTGTAAGTTTATCTCCTGATCTGATCAACGTGCCATAGATTTTACCAAGTTAATTGAAACCATATACTACTGAAGTTTCCCAGAAATCGTTTTCTGTCCGAACAAACAGATCGGCTGGCCTTTTTTTGGATTCATGGAAGTGGGGTTTTCATAATATTTGTTAGTTTAAGAATTTCTGATATAAAGTTTTAATTTTGAGCTGTGAAAAGTTCAGCATTGTCAAAGAAGGGCGACTAATAATAAGGTAAAGATTTTATGTCTTGTTCAACGGATGCCAGTGTAATTTGTAAGACTGCTTTATTCGAGAAGCTCAATTCATCCATGTCTGCTATTGGTTTTACGTGTAGGATGACTATGTTTGCGTAATTGCGTTGTAACCTTTAGAAAGGAGCTAAAGTGATCTTGAAACTTGTTGTATATGGGTTTTGTTTTTGGTGTATAAGCTTTCGTATTTATTGATTGAGAATGATCTCCTGTAAATTTTCTTATTCCAATATTCTCGTGTTCATCATGTTGTTGCAGATACTGTTATCACATACATCTCTATGTTCGGAGGCCACGTAGTAGTTCCTAGCAACAGTCCACATTTAAGGAAATCTGGAAGCAGGGCTGTGGTCTCTGACGTTGGTACAAGATCATTAGAAGCTTTTGAGTTGATATTCAGTGGTTTACAAATGATTTGTTTTATACTGAAATCTTCCTATATCTGTCAGATGATGAGCTAGGAAATGGCGATGATGGCTCCTTACGTCCAATAATGTCAGATGAACTGAAGAGTGCTGCTATGCCAATAAGCAGTGTTGTGATGATGCCCTCTCCTACATTTTTATGGAGTTTCAAGGTTTACTTTTTGAATATTTTTCTTGTCGAACATCATTATGCAAAAATTTGTCTCTATGATTTTTAGCATAACGTATGCATAAAGTGGTTCAACCTCTTAGTGAATGATAGTTGATTGCATAATCAGAGATACAATGTTATACCATAATGATGACAAGTTCCATATTCATTTGCCTTGAATCTCTCTTTATCTGTCGTCTTACATTTTTTTCTTTAGCATTCGCTCTGTTGGAAAATGGATGATATCTGAATCTTAAAACTACTATAATTTCCAGGTGATTTGGTTCATCATCTGGGCTTTTATATGCTGCAAGGTCAGTTTGAGCTTCCGACGTGACGATAGAGTTTTTTTTTTTTAATAGTACTGAATTTATTTATGGTTTTTACATGTTTGCTTTGCCTTTTTTGTGAATAAATACCTAAACTAAAATCACAGATTGGATGGGATTCTGTTATGATTATGAGTGCTGAAGTGCGGGATCTGTTTCTTTATGAGGCATTTTTGTATTACAATCCTCTTCTTCTTGTGGTAAGTTTATTCTTTAGTTTTTGGCTACATTGGCTTTCTTTTAAGTGCATGCAATTTTCTAAACATGCTTTTATCTGTTTTGTTATTACAGACACTGATGGTTTGGCTTTGGGGAGTCAATTTATGGGTTTTCTCCCAGGCTAATGTCAGTTTTGCAAAAATTTTTTGATGTCGATCAAACTCATCTTACTCATAGAGAAACATGGAGGGTATATTTGGAAGACTTTTTTTTTCCTCATTGTCCAATGTATTGTAGTCTTATTGTTACTTTTAGCTGATACTGTACTGTTTTCGGAACTACAGTGTGCAACTTGGATGACTATTGTTGTCCCGATTAGCATGACTGCATACCTCTATCTTTATTCTCATGGAGAAGTATCATTGGCTGCATCACAACCAGTGTAATAGATGCATCCTTTCCTCATTTTTTAGATAATGTATAAACTTGACAAATATGCCAGAATCGTAAAAGTTTATATATCTTTTCACTGCAGGTACTCCTATATTGTGCAGTTGCAATGGTGTTGATATTCCCTTTCGATATTTTTTACTTATCCTCACGTTATTACCTGCTAAGGACCCTGTGGAGAATCGTTCTCCCTCTACAGGCAAGTTTGTTATGTAATTATAGGCTATAAGTTCATCTTCTGAGTGGTTCTCTCCATTGGCTGTTATAATTTTGCTATCTTTTGTATTACAGGCTATATCGTTTTCAGACTTCTTCTTAGCTGATATCTTGACATCCATGGCAAAGGTATATATCTTACACTCTGGTTTACCCATTCTTTTAAAATATGTATTTGCCTTATCATGTATCGAAACATAGTTTAAATGTCCTGATGAAAAAATCACAGAATGTTGAAATTTTGAACTAATCAACCATGTACAAATCAAATGTTGTTTCTTTGCAGGTCCTCTCAGATCTTGAGCGTTCAGTATGTAGAATGGTTCATCGGCAGGTTAGTAATTTTTCATGAGCCATATCTGTTTGTATTAGTAGGTTAATAATTTTATTTAGCATTTAACTCTAGGGTTATTATTTTCACTAACTTGCTATTATAATGAAATCATGCAGGTTGCCACCATTGCATGGTTTGAAGCTGATTCTGTGTGTGGAAGTCACTCTATTGCAATTCCTTTAGTTCTTGTTTTGCCTTACTTGTTTAGATTATTCCAATGTCTTCGACAATTCAAGGATACAAGAGAGAGATCATGCCTTCTAAATGGTAATAGATTTTCACAAATCCCTTGTAAACTCAGAACTTATGCAGAATTAGTCCTCTATTCACTGAATTTGCTTCTGGATTTTTTCAGCTTTAAAATATTCAACTGCAGTACCAGTCATTTTCCTTTCAGCCCTCAAATATCACGTGCTTCCCGACAAATGGACTAGCTTTTATCGTCCTCTATGGCTCCTTTCTAGTGTCTTGAACTCCATGTATTCATTCTATTGGGACATAACCCGAGATTGGGATATGAGGTAAGGAAATAAATCACTTAGTATTAAAAACTGTTCATTTCTCTTCCTTGATCTGGCATTATCTAATTCTAATGTATGTATAAATTTCTTTCTGTAGTGGCTTCACGAGGATCTTCAAGTTCAACAAGCCAAATCTTTTCTCATATCTTTTCTATGGACGAACATGGGTAAGTTAAAATTACACACACAGTTAAACCTCTTTAAATTAATACGGTCAAGAACCCTCGTGATTTGCATGTATCTACATTGTAGCATTAAAAAGTCATCTCTGGTCGTTCTCAAACTCTAATTATTGGAATTGGCAGGTTTATTTGTGGGTGATAGGAAGCAATTTGATATTGAGATGCACATGGACATATAAGCTTTCAGCTCATCTTAGGCATAACTACAGGACTGTATTCGCAATAGCTGCTTTGGAGATATTCCGTAGATTTCAATGGGTTTTCTTCAGAGTGGAGAATGAATGGAACAAGATGAACTCCAAGTCCAATATTCAGCTATCCATGATGAACAAGGACGACATAACGGAGGAGGAACGCAAATTACTTGCTTCAACTGACCACAATGTATAGATAAACCATTGAAAGATTATTACTGTGCTTAACAAGGTCTTACCCAGAGAGTTTTGAATTTGCAGAAATTTTTATCATTTATACTCGATTCTTTTGTTTATAAATCATAGGTAAACAATTTTCCACAGTTACATCAAGTCAACGGAATATCTTTATATAGGATGTGATCTTCAGTTTTTCTTTGTTTCCTTGGGGTGCGTTTGTTACGGGCCTACAAGCCGGAAAGATATCAACAAGCCTACAACTCGCTGACATCTCCCAACAAGCCTACAACTCGCTAATATGTTCCAACAAGCCTATAACTCTGGGAAAGCTGTTGACACTTAACAAGCCTACAGCTCGATAAGAGCTCTTAATAAGCCTACATGCCCCCAGAACAAGTATTGAATCTGACATAAGCGGAGTTACTGAGCCAAGGAAATGCTAATTAATTATCTCTCCCAAGAATGTAGCTTTATACGTAGTAATTAATTATAGAATTTAACAGAAGAATTGAATTCTAGAATAGCATTCGGCACAGAAATGCGAAATCATAGTCTAGCCCCCAGTTTATCCCTGATTCTAAACTTTCTCCCGTCATCTAAACAAGCCTATAATTCGGAATGGATTTTCTAAACAAGCCTATGACTTGGAATGCGCTAAACAACCCTACAATCGGGATGGATTCTTTAAAATATGTCTACGACTCAGGATACAAGCCTACAATCAGGATGGATTCTCTAAACAAGCCTACGACTCCGGATGTGCAAAATGAGCATAGAATCGGGATGGATTCTCTAAACTAGCCTACTACTCCGGATGCGCTAAATAAGCATACGATCGGGATGGATTCTCTAAACAAGCCTACAACCTGGGATGGCCTAAACAATCCTGCAACTCGGGATGGTCTAAACAAGCCTACACCTCGTGATATTCTTCTCTAAACTAAACTACGATCGGTAATCTCTCTAGTTACGTGTCAGGTCAAGTCAAGACTGAAGTGTGACCAAATGGGCCTAATGTTACAAGCCCATTACTATTTCTTTAGCTACTACACTGAAAGTGTTCGGCCCATGAGCCAACTCATAAATATTGAATAGGAAGGAATATAAGATGAGAATAAATAGACAGACCACTAAAATTAGGGACCATATACGTAACGTTTGTCATTATGAAGGACCAAACTGTATATTTTAGGCAAAAATGTGAAAAGAAGAGACCTCCACTTTCCAAGACTCCGTCCAGTGTATTCCATTCCACTTTCGTAGACATTCTACTCAGTTCTTCGCTTCAATCGTCTCCAAAATCCAAAAAGGTACAATTTTTTTCATTTGATCGATTCTTCCAAGAACATAGTTTGAAACCCTTTTTCTGTTTTCCTTTGAATCAGCGTTGTTAAGTTTGAGTAAATGGGTGATAGCAAGTTCTACAAGACGAGACTCTGTCAGTCGTTTCAGAGAGGACGCTGCTATCGCCATAACTGCAACTTTGCTCATGGTAATGCTGAGCTTCGCAGATTCTCAGAAAACTCTCATGGTGGTAACGTTTTATTCGACCCTAATTTTTTTTTTTTATTTCTAGCTGGCTTAGTTTATCGAAAGAGATATTTGTTCAAGTCTTGTATGTTGTGATTGAAATAGGTAGGCGGGAAAATCGAGTTGGTGACTTAAGGGAGAAG
The DNA here is from genome assembly GCF_046630445.1 of Rutidosis leptorrhynchoides. Classification (NCBI taxonomy): domain Eukaryota; kingdom Viridiplantae; phylum Streptophyta; class Magnoliopsida; order Asterales; family Asteraceae; genus Rutidosis; species Rutidosis leptorrhynchoides. The sequence continues at coordinate 26,464 of NW_027266401.1, read as the reverse complement.
CTGCTTAGAAAGTATTCTCCTCGGCAAAGGCATTCCCCGAAAAGAGATCATGGCAACGATCATGGTATATCGATCCTTATTATGGCTAATCTCTAGCTTTACTGATACTTTTACTCATTATTTTTGTAGTATTATGTTGATTGTCTCTCTATGAGTGGGTTTCTTGCTATTGTTCAAGTGGTTTGCTGTTGATATAACTCTGTTTATGTACTCTTATCGTTCTACTGCAAATCCCATATTATGAAAAAAGCTTCCTAAATATACGAATACTTGTAATGAAATTTAAAATTACAGGACCTGATTGTTCCGATTCTTTTAGAGAGGCAAGCCCGACAAGGTAACTAGTTCAATATCTTAGTTGAATCATCTTCAACAGGAAGTGTAATATTTCGTATCAGTTTATTTAGTGGTTCATTTTTAGGGAAAGGAAACGTAGAAAGAAAGAGCTTGTGGATGGTGGAAGTGATTTCTCTGGAAGTCTAAGAACCTCAGATGGTGCCCAAAATCGAGAGAAGCACACGTCAGTGGATTCAGAAGTTGCTCTTGAAGAACAGGTATCAAGAATTTGTTCCAAGTGCTCTAAAATCATATACTGTTCTGTTTTCTATTGGTTAGCTCCTGGGTAAACTTGGTCCTGTTTTTGCCTTATCTGTTTTGCACAGGTAAACGGATTGCAGTCTGATATTAAGATGCTCAATCACAGAAAAGTTCAATTAGGGGTCAGTTTCATTCTCTTGCTGCTGCCATAACTGAAAAGTTACAATAAAAATTTGTCTTCCCACGTATATGTATGTGCGTGCGCATGCATACACGTTTCCTTGTGAACGCAACAGTGATCTTTGGACCTTTTACCTTTTTGTTCTCAAGATCTGTCTGGAAGAAAAGGTTCAAGAAGCTGACAGTCTTGTGTCCATGATTAAAGAACTTGAGGCTCAATTAGAGAAAGAAAAAAAGGACTGTGAAAGGTGAATGCCGACGTATTTGTAGAATTTTGTTCATGCACATATCATCAGTTCGTAAAACAGAATGAAGTGTTTCTTTAGTCTTGTTAAAGCACTTTATCTTTCTCATTTTATCTTTCTTGGGATCTTGTAATTTTCAGGATCACCTCTAAAATAAAAAAGTTTGTCAAAGCACATGATCACTACTCAAAACTACAAGATGAACTGAAGAGGCAAGTTCTTGTTTTCTACTATTTCATCTTTATCTGGATGCGTTTTTCTGTGGCGAACATCTCTTTTAGATTTTCTAACCAAAGGACTTTGTCGGGTCTGATAGCTTTACATGTTTATCAAATTTCATAGGTCACAACTTCGGCTTCATAAGTTGGGAGAGCAGCTGACCTCAGTAACCTCTAGGTCTAATGGTGGTGAAGAGGATTCGAGGATCAATATTTTAGGTGATGTGGACGCAAATCGTTATCCTAGTGAAAGCCTTCTGAATGAGAGAGAAAATCATCCTTCTCCAATAAAGGAGATCCTACATGTAAATGGGAACTTCGCTTCTTCACCAGATGGTAACTGTTTTTAATCTTGATGAGAAGTTATCTGAATTAAGGGGAACTTGAACTCTCAATCCTAAGAAGCAGAATGTTCGGGTCCTATTCATCAATGTAGACCATTATATTTTGAGTTTTTCCCACCCTTTTTTAAATCCCTGAAATGTGCTCATAATAATTTTTCCCCCACTGAACATGTAATTTAATTTTGCTATTTGTGCCAACATTTTTGCTATTTTGGCTGATGTAGGTGAAGGAAGTAGGCGGTACCCACATGAATCCATTGAGGAGCATTCTCAATGGAGTTCACGTTCTCGGTTAGTGACAAATGAAAATTTGGACAAGGTGGCTCGATCAAATGGGGAGAAGCCGAGGAATGAAAAGAGTTGCAAATCCGCTAAAGATAAGGTAACTTGTAATTGAAGAGAGACTATCTTGAAGGAGTGATTATTTCCTTTGTGGAAATTAATATGTTGCATTATTCTCCTGCCAGCAATCAAAGAGATCCATTTTGGAGCTTGCATTGCCAGCAACAGGAATGGCTGCTCATGCTGGTGATGAACGACCCGAAATTGAAGAAGATAAAGCTGTTGTGGTTGAAGATGTTTCTAGAGAAACCCGAAAACGAAATACAGACGACGAGGTTGATGGATTGCATATTTCACTTCCTCCACCACTGCCACTTCCTTGTAAAAGTTACTCTCAGGTAGAATTCACCACCATTGAATCAGTTTAATCTAGTTTTCTCACATGCTGGTATATTAATGTCTGTCTGAATAATTCAAGTATTGGTAACATAGATGTGATGATTTTTATTATATTTTATTATGAAGAAGTTAGCATCTGATTTGAGCTGCTCTTGACTTGATTTGCAGCACGAGCGTGATGATGAGATTGCCAATGCAGAAGTGATGGAAATGGAAGAGACTCTGAAAGGCACACAAGTTGTTTGATTCATAGAAAGAGCTGTAAAAAGAAAATGACTTTGTTAACTAGCATGCTGGATGCTTTTGGAAACGCATAATCTGACAGCTTCTTGTTTGTAGTTTTTAAGTTCAAATGGATGAGAAGAATTGATTTCCCTTATATCGCAAGTTCATTTAAAAGGCAAATACTGTTTTATTTGTTTCCGAGTTTCAAACTTTTCCAAAGAATTAACTGTATTGTAACACTGCCACTACGCACTTGTTAGAGCTTATCATTCCTAGTTGTAGGCTTGTTGGACTATTCCGAGTTGTAGGCTTGTTCGAGTCGTTCCGAGTTGTAAGCTTGTTGAGAGCTTATTGTTCCTAGTTGTAAGCTTGATGGTTCTTTCCGAGTTGTAGGCTGTTCGAGTCGTTCCAAGTTGTAAGCTTGTTGAGAGCTCATTGTTCCTAGTTGAAATTTAAACGACGTTACAGGCTAGGCACAGTTTAGGACATAATGGCCAAACAATGAGGATCATCCAGATAACAAAAAAAAAAAACACAAAGGGGTTTTGATTTGAGAGGATCAAAATCTGTCTTATGGGGCCCTAAACCCTAAACAAAAGTGTATATATTATCCGACCAAACTAAAAGAGTTCTTAAACTCATTGCATCATGTAACATTATACTTCTTTTGAGAAAGTGTTGATCATTTACTAGGTCAAAAAACTCCATGGGGAATGTTATTGTGGGTCTTCTTCTTCGACACACTTGGGACACTTGCATTTGAATCCATAATCGGCAAGTAAAGCTTGCCTCTCGTCAAACGGCAAGTCTTCGTCGATATATGATATGGTAATCTGCAAAAAGTAAAAAATTGCTTGAATACTTTTGTCCACAGCATTCTAAAATATGAAGCAGTATAAAAGAGAGAAATGCTTGACCTCTTCTCCCTTGCAAATTGGTCTAAGACAAAGAATTGTTGCTCTTCCATCTCGGTCCTGCATTCATTATATAGACAAGTAAGAAAAATGACCTTAATTTGCGGAAGAAAGGACGATATAATGAAAAAAATGTTATAAGCCCTCTTAAGTTAAACACATACCTCCTCTCTTTTGAATGCTTCGGCATTGGGACAACAAGAATGGTTCATACAACTTTGCAATGAGTAGAAAGCACTCCCTAATGCATACATTAAAACAAAAATGTTAGTTTTAGACCATGAGTAGAAACCCATAGGAGTAAAAACGAATGGTTATATTCGCAAGGCCACAAAATAATATAAATCATACCTTCACAACAAACTGAATAGTCATCACCAAGTGCATCCAAAAGTGGTCTTGTTATTTTCTCGGCTTTCTCCTGCCAACAATGAGGAAGATATTGGGATTATAACTTTCTTTTAATTTTTATATAATGATCAAAGGTAAAATGGAGTGTATTTTCAAACCTTTTGAGGATGAGCAAGATCGTCGATGTACGAAAAATAATCTTGTACAGGAGATGCCACAACCAAATCACTGTTGCACATGAAAGACAAAAAATAATTATTCAGCAAACCAGAAGCTATGGCATTGCATGCTACGTCAAGAAGGGATGTATATAACTTTCTGCAAGGAAGATCAAGTTAAATATGAATTGAACAGAATCAACTAACAGATTATTGAGTTCAAACATGCCAATAATGTGCCCGTAAATTTCGAGAGAGAATACTTGGTAGAGTCAAGGATTCAACTGATAAAACTACAAGCAGCTATATATTACATTGAAGGATGTTAGTTGAATCTACATAAAAAGGATACGTGCCTCGCATTCCTTGTCAAAGATAGCTGCCTTCAGGAGCTGAAGAGACTGAAAAAAAGAAATTGGGTTGAGCAGATTGGGAATTTATGATCAGAATTTATTAATAGAGAAATAAGGATAAAGAAAACATTGATGAACCAGAAATATTCCTACCGTAAAGGCAAGCTCCTTTATTTCCATTCTAAATTTCATTTCATCATCAACATCATCTGGCAATCCAACGCAGTCCCACCACCTTCAAAAAGTAGATGCGGGTGAGTCTTCTCTCTGGTGTAATCAAGTTTTCAATTTTTTTTCTTTTTAAGAAATTACCTTTGCTTGTGCCCAATTGATATTGGCTTCCATGCCTCTAAAAGTAAATTAGAGCGGTCCAACACATCAGAACTCTTGTGCTTCTCTAGTTTTTCGAAATAAGTTGTTTTCAGCTTCCTATACCTTAAAACAGTAGATGAAATTGCCTGAAGATAGAGAACCAAAGAAACCAATTACATACGGCTGTGAGATATCATATTTAAGAATATATCATCATGCGAACCATTAGTTATGATTTATGACACTGATTTTCACCACAATTTTGTATATCCAAAGCTTGTAAGCGAAGTGCAATCAGTGAAAATGAACTGTGGCCAAGACAACATTTTAGAAAGACCTCCTATAGGTAACGATATCGTCCATTGGGTACTGGCATAGATTATCTTACTAACTTGACAAGTTAAGTACATGTAACCCATTAGATAGACATGTCGAGCACGTATGGAGATCTATCATAGTAATAGAAGCAGTAAGGCGTCTTAGAAGAGCACATAAGTCCACCCACATTATAACTTGTTAGCAACTATCTGAAAACTATACTAGACAATTACACACTAGAAGAAAGAAAGACACATAGTGATCTACTTTGGGAAAACAAAGCTTGGATGATATGATATAACACAGAAACATATAAGTTTTCAGTTTTAGTAACACATAGCCAGTGCGATGTGTTCCAATTGTTCTAGTGCAATTTGCTGGAATATGGATAACAGATAGTGAGAAAATTATGTTTTAGCAAAAAAAAATGGTACGAAGATATTTAGTGCAACTTGACAGAAGTCACAACACATACAGAAGTTACATAAGTACATCATCCATTATCCAAAATCATTACAAATCAAAGTAAAAAAAGATAGAAAAATATTGTTATGTACCTTGGCCGCCAGGAGGAAAATGTCATTTGTTTCTGGAAATAATTAAGCGAAAAAAAATCAATGAGAGCAAAAGTTTTTCTAAATCTCTGTGAAATAGGGTGTAAGAAGCTGGAGCTTACCAACCGCATGTTGTATAAAATTTGATAGCGCCTCCCTAGATAGTGATTCTGATTTCTCACAGGTGCAAAGTAAAGAATGAAAGAACTCCCAATCAGCATCAGCACAAGACTTGCTACGCAATGTGACAAACATTGAATTTGGATTAATTAATGTTAATTAACATCTCATAAACACATTTTTTGGAAGGAGAAACTTTCTGTCAAATGGACGCAAATTATTAAAAAAAATATGAATTATACCTACAATACTGAGCTTCATCGCAGCCCCCTGGGCATGAAATGACCGTAGGCAATGGAAACTTATCTGAGTAGGGAAACACCAATCCACCATCCATCAATGACTCAACAACCCCATCAGGAAGAGGAATTGTTTCCTTTTCCGGGACACTGAAATCTTCTTCTTCAGATGAGTCAGTGTCAGAACAATGACCGTGGGAAGAAGTTGAGGCACCACGTCCATTATTTGAGGAGGCAGGACCTATTATATTTTGAAAATAGAGTCTCCTTCCCATTTGAAGTTCAATTGAGCCAACAAACTTAAAGCAATAGCTACAAACGAAACACTCCATCTGCAACATAATAATGAGATAATAAACAATCCGAAAACCAAAAGACGATATATGACGGAGAGAAATGAGAGAAGGGGAGCAGACCCTATTTGAAGCATGCTGAATACCAACAAGCATTTGATCCTTCAATATGAGTTCTCCTTCTTTGAATTCCGATTTTGCAAACACACCTGAAAAGGGTTAAAACGATTTCGAATAAGAAAACTAACACAGCTAATTATAAGGATTGATTGACTACTAAAAAATAAAAACCTTTTCCAAAGTCTCCATTTTGTTTGACTGTGATGCCATGGCATTTCCTAGTTGGTATGAGCTTCTCAAAATATTCCTGGAATCATACGACGAATGAATATCAACTATGAAGATACGTAGACAGCAATAAGAAACCATTTTTTTTTTCAGAGCAGAATATAAAAAGTAGCTGCAATTGCAAGTTAAGCTAAGCTGAGAGAGAGAGAGAGAGATTTTGACCTGGACTTGGAGAGGAGGAGGAGATTGAAGAAGAGAAGAAATTTGGGCGGCGCAGCTCTCGTCAATGGAACAGACACTCTCCATTGTAGAAGAAGCGGCTCTTCTGTCAATTGATGTTAAGAGCACTTATGTTTTTGTTTAACAGATGAAAAGTCCGGCTTAAAGGCAAATAAGGCCAACAAGGTAAAACACTGCTTCTTTGGTCCTCGAATTTCTAAAATCTTTATTTTAGGGCTTATATCGATTTTACGTGTAAATGGTGGCAACTAGCATGTATTTTGGGTCTGAGGTTGCACTGAGTATGTCTTTTTTTTCCTAAGGCCTAACTCCTAAGTTATCGATTCTGAAAAACGAGCATGTTTCGTCGTGTTTCAAACACTTTTAAAAAGAATATTTTTTTATTAAAAATGACCCAGAAAAAAGGGAAAAAATAAACTTTTGAGAAGTAAGACGAAGTATATATTCCAAATACAAAATGACCCGTCCAAGGTGATAGATAGAATTCTTCGTAATCAATATATGGTCAAAACACTTAAAATTATTTCTTAACTGATAATCATGAGCAATTTACACCCATCATACGACCTTGAATACATTGAAAGAGAAGTACTTTGAGATTAAATTAGTCATTAGTGAGAACAAATAGTCAAGACAAGAGTAGGAAACAACATTATAAGACAAACAACAATTTAATTTGTATATTCCGTGACTAATTCAAGCTTACAGACATCTTTTTTTTTCCTTTTTTTTTGGACCAAATAGTGAACAAAATAAAGAAGAATCCTCCCTTTGGGAACTGGAATTATCCAGAGATGCTGACATATCCCCAAAGGAGGGAGACGACATATTTTGAAAATTGTACTATTTTGCTTCTCTTTACTTCAACGTCGGCATCTTCAATTAACTCCAAAGAACTGCTCCAAGGTAGGAGTGTTAAACACGTTATCTGCAGCTCGTTCCAGTCTCGTCGGAGAGACGTGAAGTTGGTATTTGATGAATCTTTGTTAAAATGAGTACAAAATTTTAATATCCCAAATGCTGTGAATGTGTTGGCAAAATACTGTTCTACAGAGTTATAAGCAAAAAAAGGAAACCTTTTTCCCGTTAAAACCCCTTCCAGTCTTGCTTTAACTGATTGCAACTCCTTCAACTCACGAGGTTGAGAAGTGAGAACTTCTAGGAGTGCTTTCATTACTCTGATGATATTGAAATCATTAGAGATACAGACCCATGCTTTTGTTTGAAAGGCCTGAGCCACAACATGATCCCCGTAGACATGTTGGGCAAGAGTTGTCTTTCCGGCACCTCCCATAGCAACGATTGGTATGACGTCACAATTCTTGTAATCTTTGAGCAGCATGCCAACAATATTCTTTTTGTCATCATCTCTGCCATAAACAACTATTAGACAAAATGACAAATTGCATGGTCAATGGTAGTTTGACCAAGCGTGTAAGCCCAATCCGTACGTCGATTAAAAATCGAAACTAGTTCTTATAGTATATCTATATTACATAGTTAAGGATTGAATCATTTATTTGACATTTTGAGTCAAGAATGAATAAGAAATGGTAGTGCAAATGTTGGTGATTTGTGCATGAGTGTACAAAGTCTCACATTGAAAATATACTACAACCTTAAGTCAGAAATATAGTGTTTTGAGTGGGTTGTGGTTTAAAATGTGTTGTAGAGAAAGTTTATAAGGTTCCACTATTAACTACACGTTTTTTACTTCCGAAATTAGTGGGATATTATTTCCTAATTTGAAACGGATTTTATCTCCTAACTAGAAACCGATTTTATCTCGCGTTTGAATTGGAATTTTAAATGCGCAAGACTTCATAAGAGGATCGCGATCAAAATTCTTTCTGATTAGAGTGTCCGTCATTAAGGAGTCGTAATTTTAAGAGTCTTGACATGCACTCCAAGTCGATCTCTTCTACTTCAACCGACCCTCTAAAGCCTATAAATACATTGCTAGTCTGTGGGTTTATTAACACCGGAAAATACTGAAATCACTCAGAAAAAACCCTTTTAGCAAATAGGTCGGCTTACAACCCACCGTCTTTCTGTCTCTTCTTTTCTCGTGTCGTCGGAGAGTTTAGCTAGCGTAAGTCTCACCCGAACTCCGATTAAATCTTGTGCTGGTTATCGTCGTTCATTCGGTTGTATCCTGAGAAGTTTTACGCTGTCAAACCGAAGCACAGTACGGGGCGTACTACACTTTAAGGAAAGCAATCCAATCGTGCCTCCGAAAGTTCTTATATTCGATTTACTATATACATGTTTGTTTAATTCGATGCTCATGTATGCATGTTCATATTGACTTAATCTCTGTCAAATTAATGTGTACTTGTCGATTCAATTATTATGATTCATGTGATCAATAAAATTCAGTGATGTATATTCAGAATAAATTTCCCCTATTTCATTTCTATTATCGATATTCGCATAATATTTCTAACAACAACAACTTCGATCGGTGAAGACGTAGTTGGTATTGATAGCCATGTATAACTGGATCTAGAGGCTCCTGCATCCCTTCCCACTAAATGAAGTTGGACTTTCTGCTTCCAGTTAGCTTCCAATCGACTCATGATAGCATCTATCTTGCATGCAATATTGAACTTGAACTTGAGCGCACATGGAGTAAATCGAGCAGGGGCGAGGTTTGCACACTTAATTGAGAGGTTGGAAGGTTGTTGTTGTTTGGCCTTCACCTTGAGCCTTAAAGCTTCGGTAGAAAACTCATCCAGGACATCTTCTGCATCATAAGCTAAATCCCGAAGTTCATCCAGCTAGAGCTTCACAGCACTTTCAGAGAACATCTTCTCCTCTGCATCAGCAAGAACTCCCTCGACAGATCGAAACAGTTTGACCAGAGCCTCCAGCTTCTTCTCAAGTCCATCACGGCAAGAAAGGTTCCACAAGTCACCAACATGAGGTGTCAACCTCTCGAACAGGACCTGAAGGAATGCGGAAAGGAAGACCTCTCCACCCACCATCGTTTTTTCTATAAAGAAGCCGAGAATTGTTTTCTAACAAATTAAGCGATCAACAAGAGAGCTAAAAAATACGGTATGAGCAAGAGTGTGATGATTTGTTAACAAATTGATTTTTCAGAAAAAATAAAGACTGCAAGTACGTAGTAGTCGTGATCGAGTAAGCTGGAAGGAGGTAATGTGCCGGCTGTAGAAATAGTGAAAGCAAGATAGAGATTAAAGATAAATATTCAAAGAAAAGAATGAGCATATATGAGTGTCTAGACTAAAAAGTAAAAACTACAAGTCAATATATAAATAAGGTATAAGATAAGATTTTCCTGAGTCAAGAAAATGTGTGATTCTCAAAAAAAGGAAATGAGAAGAGTAGTGATATTTCCTGATGAACCAAAGTACTGGTGGGTCTTCTTGCTGATAATTTCTTTCACTCACTTTCCTGGAACTTCTTCTTTTCTTTTGAAATGAAAATTAAAGAAGTAACCATTTTAACTCTTTAAGTGCAAACCACAAATTGATTCTTGAGGACTTTTTTTCTATCACAATTCGAACAACATCGCCTAGAGACTGGACAATATTTGAGCGAAGAACTAAACAGAGACTTTATCGATAGATGTCCATTTTCAGTGACGGACTAGTAAAGTATTATTTTAGTACAACTGAAATTCGCTCAATAGTTTCAAAGAAAAAAAACTCTAGTCATTAGGAATATCAGAGCCAGGCAATTAAAAGAATTTTTTTTATCGGTTGATCATCTATTAAGTACATTGTCGATTACCATCTATTGTCTGGGTAAAAATATTGCGGTGGTGGGGCGTATCAATTTGTGTTCCGGAATCACTTAATTAGTCAGCTACTACTCCAATGGGAGACTCTTTCAGTTGGTCGAGCTCAAAAAGGACTTAATGATGATATTGTTTGTCGTGTTTTCTTGGACGTTATGGAGAGAACGTAATTAACCTGGTCATATTTGAAGAGGCAAATCCTAGATGGGACGACATTCTCTTTGTTATCATGCACATGGAAGTGTACGGGTACAAAGCCACCAATAAGGCATTCTTGCATTGGAGGTGGTCTTATTGTTAAACCTTTCATACGTCACAAATCGCCTCCATAAAGCAATGCAAGACCACAATGTTTTTTGCCATCTCAACACTTGATGCGAACAATACCCGCTACACCAATTTTTGTGCCAAATTTACCATTTCAGAATTTCACCTTCTATAAGCTTCTTTTACTTTTATTTAAACAATCTCTCAAGTAAATAACAACTCCCAGAGGAGATTACAGCTAGCTACTTTAAGTAAAACGCAATAATTAAGGTTGCTAAGAAGTAAGAACACCCATCCTCCTAGATTTTTTCTTTTCTTTAGTATTTAAAAAAAAATTCTTAATTATAAGAGGCAAAATGGCTCTTTTTATGCATATATCAACATAAATAAAATATAAATTACCTTCTTTGTAACTTCCAAAAAAATGACCTTCATTGTTTGACATCTTAGAGACTTCGAGTGTTTGGAATTTTAGATTCCACAATAGTTTGTGTTTTAAGTTAAATAGCTTATCCCACAAGTAAAAGAAAGAGGATTGCTATGCAAGTAAAAGGCATTGTATACCAAATGGTTTAAAACCATTGATTATTTAAAGCAAAGCAAGGGACAAACTAGTGTAATTTTTAAAAAGTAGGGAATAGGGATGATGCGAGTCTTGAAAACAGGACGAAACGTATGGTTTTGCCCAAAAAATATTACTAATCCTAAATGAAAGTGACAATAAAGCTTGTAGTGTACGTAACATAGCTACACACTTGAGTGGATTTTATGTGAAGCAAACAATTGAACCTCACATAATTCTTAGTATCCAACATGTTATGATGCATTTGAGCTTTGTGGAAAATTGCGGTGGCCCAAGAAAATGCAATATTTTGCAAAAATGAGAGCACAATTGTAGGATTGCGGCCATTGCGGCGAGGCCAAAATCCACAACGCAAAAGCACAATAGCAGCTGCCGAGGCTGTTGAAATCTAGGATCGGAGAGAGTGATCGGAGTGATACAATCTCAGTTTTAGTATTAACTCTTATGAAAAGTGATGATCTTTTACATTGCATTGTTGTGTTTATATACACTAGTAGAGAAGTAATTAAGTACATGAATTTACTCTATGATCTTGTGAGTAATTATTCAGTGATGGCCAGCCATCCTTGGCCATACTTTGGGTGGAGGATTGGCTGGGATTTGATGTGGTCAAGTCACCCATGTGATGAAGTGTATGGTCATGCTTTGTGTAGAAGAAGAAATGACTTTTGCTTGAAGAAGAAGCAACAGCTGACGAGTGGGCCGGCTGAGAAGACGAGGTCCCAGGCCCAACACGGACGCGATCCGCTGCAAGCGAAGACGACGTCGTCTTTGTTGTGTGAGGCAGAGAGAAAACGACGCCGTTTCGTCTGACGTCTATTGAGAGCGAAAAAATGCTGCCGTTTTGATTCCAATGGCTACTCCCAAATACAAAACAAAATCGACTTCTTCTTCTTCTTCCTCTCGATAAGACCTCAAATTTCAACAGAGGCCGCAATTGACAAAACAGCACTCAAGGTGGTCTCGATCTATTCCAAGCAGCGATAAAAGCATTCGATCAAACAATTCATTCAAGATTTTGTTTCAGAGGAAAATAAACAAGAAAATATGCGACTCCCATGATAAAAGAATTATGTGACAACTTATTCATGGAAAAACCCTAGATGAGAACCTATAATGGTTCACAATAGTAAATCAAATGAACGGAAAAAACTCAGACACAATCAGCTAAGTATCAAACCCAAACACTATGGGGAAATGGAAAACAGAGCATCCTTAACAAGAATCCACAATTTTGCCATACTAAACGGCAAGGAAAAAGAAACTAACGAAAAAAGTCTGTACTTTTACGTATCGTCAACTCGCCGAGATGCATGATACAATTCTCTTACTCTATCCTGCAATTCTGATTTTACATCTCACTCAGAACACCAAAAAAACATAAGCCTTAAATGAAATTCTCAAAACACAAATTCTTCCCTTGTAACTTAACTCCTATCTCTAAATGTATTTTTTCATCAAGACAACACTCCAGTCAGCACTAAAGAAACCAATTTCTTTACTGAAATATACTACCGAGGGGAATGTGCCAAATTCAATGTTCACCTGCAATTTCTCCTAGTCTTTTGTGACGACCAATGTAATTCTCCCATGCAGCAATTTCTGCAATTATGAAGAAGCGATATATGAGAATCCAACATCAAATAAGGATCTGGCAAAGAGAAAAATAGCTTATTTCAAGAAGTTTTAGAAAGCTATAAACATTGCATATTAAAATAAGGATTACAACTTCCAAGTGCCTTAAAGAATCAGAGGGAGTCACAGAAAGAATTCAGGAAAACATTGCACCTCAGCTTCTACATGTGAACAAACAAACACAAGGAGACATGCTAAAAGAGATCCATATCAAAACCCATCAGACTCATATTTCAGGTGCATAAATGTTCTGTCAGACCTTTGTTTCATTATTTTTATTCTATAGACAAAAAGAGAGCAAGAAGAAGAATCATCTTGAAATCATCCATCATAATGATGGTTCTACATGACTCGGTGATTTTCCACATCATAATAATTGTCACTTCTAAAAGAATCTCAATAAGATATTTGAAAGAAAAGAAGTGAAAAGCACTTGCCTCTATTCGACTGTCTCTTATTACCGCTATAATAACCGACATAACCAGGGGGGACTTTTAGTTGAAACATCAGAAGTGGGGTTTCCAAGTCCATAACCAAACGAACCAGGTACATCACGCTCAGCATTTGATGAATGCCAAGTAGAGTCGCCATAAACTGAACCACTACCGTAACGGTCTGTGAAAGCACCATCATAACCAGCATTCGACGATGTCCCACACCGTCCATCTTGGAAGTCGACTTCTGAGTGCGTCGGAAGGCGATATCGACTGATCCTGAAGATTCATCTTAAGTCCAGAGCAGGAATGAATTCAGAACGTTATAATCTCTGAAATTTGTGAAGGCTTGATTTCCTGTAAATGTCTGGCTCTTGCAACTTGCAAGTCTGAGCTAAACATAAGGAAGAACAGAGTGAAAGCAGAACACAAGAAATTAAATAACAGGAATTGAAAATATATTTCCATGGTATTTTGTTGTTTCTAGAACAATAATTAATATAAAGTGTGGATCTTTGCTTTACAAGAGAGAGGAAAGTCTGGTTTGGTTATTAGAAGTTAGAATTAGAAGTTGGATTTGTTGACCAATTCAGTTCTTCTTCCAACAATTTCTACATATATGATTCATGCTTCAACTCCAATAAAGATGGTATTGTACTTAAAGTTTTTACCTATGAATCATTCATTTGCTCATAAATAATTAACTAATTTTTCTAGTTGTTGTAATAAAAACTTCTCCCATCTCTCTCTCTCTTGATTTTTCTCTCTCTTCTTTTCTCTCGGCGCCCATGATACAATAGATCGGCTATTGTACGCCGATTCCTATTTTGGGAAGAATGGATGCTTTGAGGCAGTCATCAGAGGAGAATATTGGGTTGAATAACACAAATCGAATTTCAGTTGTTGAGGGGCCTTCGAATTCGTTGCCACGGGATGCGAAGGGGAATTTTCTTCGACCATATGCTTCGTTGCTTAGAGATAATCGATTGAAGCCGACGGGAGTTGATTTGAAGTATGTACCACCAACAGAGAGAGATGGTAAGCGTGTAGTGCGTCTGGATCCAGAGGCAGTTACTCGTGAGGAAGAACACTGGCGCAACGCTATTGTGATTTCATGGTGGGTGAAAATCCGCCATTCATTAAGATGGAGAACTTTCTCAGGAATCGATGGGGAAAGCGGGACTTGTCTCTATTCATCAGGTGAAGCACAGTACCTTTCTTGTTAATTTTGACAATCTAGAAAGTCGTAATAGAGTTTTATCTGCTGGTCCACTTTCATTCAATAAGAAACCTAAAATGATTAAGGAGTGGGATGCTCAGATGGACTTTGCAAAAGAGGTTTTCACGGAGCTTCCGATATGGGTGAAATTTCCCTTACTTCCGCTCCAATTTTGGTCGGAGGACATGATATCCGTTATTGGCAATAGTTGTGGTCGCCCAATTTGTGTGGACCACTGTACCAGGAATAAGACGAGAATGGGTTTTGCAAGCATATTGGTTATGATGAATATAAAAGGTGTTTTCCCTACGGAAGTGACGATTGATGATGGGAAGGGTGGTTCATATATTCAGATGATTGAATATGAGTGGAAACCTATGGTTTGTGATCACTCTAAGAATATGGGGTATGAACAATCTAAGTGCAGGTACCTGAAGAAGATAGTTGCTTCAACAACAAGTGTGCTTCCTACTGAGATGAAGGAGACAAAGGTTGCAGATAGTACTGATGTAGGCTCGGGTGGAGCTGGTTCTAGTAGCAGTTTAGCGGTACCTGACTGTGTTCCTGGGGAAGTAAGCAGTAAGCTGTCTGATGGAGTAATTACTGTAGTTGGGTCTCCCAGTTCTGAGACTGCTCTTGTGGAAAATAATAGTAATGAATGGATAGAGGTCAATCGTAAGAGCAGTAAGGAAAAGGCTAAAGAAGAGGTTGTTAAGAATTCTCCTGGTGGTGTGTTAAAGCCTGTTGTAGCTAAAAATGGGAATTGGCAACAAAAGGGTGTAGCTCAGCCTAGTCGAAGAAGAGGTATTGAAAATTATAGTCTGAGGGCGACGAGCTTGCTCAAGCCCACGGAGAAGGGATGAAGATAGCCACTTGAAATATAAGGGGACTCAATGATCCCCTTAAACAATCAGAATGCAAGCAACTGATTGTTGGTGAAAAACTTATTGCTTGTGGTATTTTGGAAACGAGAGTTCAGTTGCACAAGGTGGATGATATTTGGCATGGTCTACGACTTCCGGGTTGGGAGTTGATACATAACAACCTTGCTACTCACTTAGGCAGGGTATGGATTATGTATGATGCAAGGATAGTCAATATTCAAGTTCTGGATGTGCAAGATCAGTGGATACACTGTTTGGTGGCACATGGTGGTAATGATTTTCTTTGGACTGTAGTCTATGCTCATAACGATTTAGAGGGTAGACGTCTATTGTGGGATTTTATTTCAAATGTATCTCCACCTGGAAACTTGTTGTGGATGGTGCAAGGCGACTTTAATGTGATATTACGAAGTGAGGAAAAGATAGGTGGGGCTGGTATTGATATGAAAGAAACAATGGAGTTTGAAACTGCTATTTTGAATGCGAATTTGATGGAAATGGTCTTCCAGGGTCCTGTATTTACATGGAATAATATACAAGATGAGGACAGAATATTTTGTAAGTTAGATCGATGCCTATTGAATGATGTTTGTGATTCTGAATTTAATGGGGCATTTTATGAGGTTTTAGGGGCTGGAATCTCAGATCATACACCACTGGTTGTGATTTTGGGTCGTTTTGAGAATAGAAAGCCAAAGGCTTTTCGATTTTTTAATATGTGGATGGAGCATGCAGAGTTTAAGTCAATTTTGAGAGAAGTTTGGAGTATCCATGTAGTGAGAAATCCATTGCATTGCTTGTGGCTGAAGTTGAAGGCTACAAAAAGGAGACTTACTTGGTTAAATAAGAGGGAATTTTTTGACAACTCGAACAGGGTTAACACTTTGCGTGAGTTATTAACCTCTCTGCAACGAGACTTGCAACTTGATCCATTTAATGGGATTTTACAGCAGGAGGAGAAGGGCGTGTTTGTGGCGTTTAGAAATGCGTTGATACACGAGAAGGAGTTTTATAAACAGAAAGCAAAAGTGGAGTGGTTTACTCAAGGGGATGCCAACACTAAGTTCTTTCATCGAACTGTTAAGAGGAGGCAAGCTCGTAATGCAATCACTCGTTTGCGATTGAGTTCAGGGGCTGTAGTTACTGATCATAATGAAATTAGTCAAGCGATGGTGTTTTATACTACTTTGTTGGGTACTGAGATGTCGAATAGACAGAATGTGGATGTGGAAATTATTCAAAATGGGACCATGCTGAATGAGAAGGATGCAATAGCTCTTTGTCAGCCAATATCTGAGGAAGAGATCATAACAGCTTTGCAGGGAATCAGAAACAATAAAGCCCCAGGTATGGATGGTTTTAATAGCTATTTTTTTAAGAGAAACTGGGATATTGTGGGAGTAGATGTTATTGCTGCAGTTAAATTTTTCTTCTCTACCTCCAAATTGTCAAAACAATTCAGCTCCACTGCCCTTATGATAATCCCAAAATGTAATAATCCGGATGGGTTGACCGACTATAGACCAATTGCTTGTTGTTCTGTTGTGTATAAGCTGATTACTAAAATCCTAACTGCAAGAATAGGTTTAGTTTTGGGAAAATTAATTAATCTGGTGCAATCGGCTTTTGTGAAGGGTAGGAACATATTTGATAATATTTTAGTTGCACATGAGCTGGTTCAGGGATACCATCAGGTTGCAGATGAATTTATGTGTGCATGTTAGATAGACATTAAAAAAGCATACGATTCTGTTTCCTGGGACTTCTTGGAGGAAATGTTGCGTGGTTTGAGGTTTCCTGCTCAATTCATTGGGTGGATAATGACTTGCGTACAGAAGGCAGCTTATACTTTAATGATAAATGGTTGTTTTGAAGGCTACTTTCAATGGAAAAAAAGGACTGAGACAGGGAGATCCTCTATCCCCTCTTTTGTTTGTGGTGGTGATGGAGTTTTTGTCGCGTAGTTTGGTTCATACTCCTCCGGGATTTTTTTTTATCGTGGCTGCCGAGGATTACAGCTTACTCACCTCTGTTTTGCAGACGATTTATTCATGTTCTGCGGTGGCGAAATTAATTCTATCTTATGGTTGAAACAGAAGCTTCATCAGTTCTATGCAGTTTCGGGTCTCCAAGTCAATGAAATGAAGAGTCATGTCTATGTCAGTGAGGGAGATTCTGCAATTCAGAATAATTTGATTGTGGCTAGTGGTTTTAGAGAGGGTACTATACCTGTCAGATATCTAGGCTTGCCTCTCATAAGTACTAAGCTAAAGAAAGAGCATTGTACAAAGTTGATTGATGCGATAACAGAGCGAATTTCTAGTTGGGTTGTTCGGTATCTCTCGTATGCTGGCCGACTTCTTCTTATCAAAGCAACGTTAAGTACTTTACATGTCTTTTGGTGTACCGCTTTTTTACTTCCAATGGCAGTTATAAAACTTATTGAAGCTAAATGTCGAAGCTACTTGTGGGTGGGGGATAATCGGAAATCTATAGCCCCTGTTGCTTGGAAAGATGTTTGTTTGCCTAAGAAGGAAGAGGGATTAGGCATTAATGATGTAGTTCAGTGGAATAAGGCAGCTGTTGGCAAACAAATTTGGCAAATTTTATCAGCTAAGGAGTCGCTATGGGCTATTTGGGTAAATCAGACGAAGTTGAGTCGTTTGTCGTATTGGGGAGTTCGTAGGCCACTTGACTGCAGTATCGTTTGGAGTAATTTACTGAAGTTAAGGGATACTTTTAAGGTATTCTATAGCTATCAGTTGGGTAGAGAGAAGGATTTTAGTTTTTGGTTTGATCCATGGTTGAATGGTGGAGCTCTAAAGGATTTGTTTCCACATATATCCTATAGAGATACTGACATTAAAAGAGTTGCTAAAGTTAAGGATGTCTGGAGTCTGAGAGGTTGGAGACTTCCCGAACCTATTACAGAGCAGGCGGCTGCTGCTTGGAGCTTGGTGAGAGAAGCTTCATGTAATGCAGATTATGCTGATAGAGTTGTATGGACTGCGGATCCCTCAGGTAATTATACCATTTCCTCGGGTTATAATGCTATTCGTTGGAAGAAAAGTAATGTACCCTGGTTTTTTCTTGTATGGAAACCTGAAAATGTTCCAAAGCATAGTTTCATTGTATAGTTGGCTGTGAAAAATCGATTGGCTGTGCGTGATAGATTGTTCAAATGGGGAATCTGTGCTTCAAATTTGTGTCCTTTTTGTCAACTGAAAAGTGAGACAGTTGCACATTTTTTTTCGCTTGCCCATTTTCACTGCTGGTTTGGAACAATATCATGCCGAGAGGTGACATCTATAGGCAACCACGTAGATGGAGGCGTGAGTTGGGCTGGTTTGCTGGTAAAGTCAATGGCAAGTCTGCACTAGCAAGCATTCGGAGGTGGTCTTTCCTGGCAATGGTCTGTTATGTTTGGCAGGAAAGGAATAACATGTTATTTAGAGGAGTTGCTTGTAATCTCAACAGGGTTGTAGACTGTTAAAAAGTCAGTTACAATGTCCATGGTGTATAGAAAGAAAAATTGTTACAATTGTTGGATAGATAGATGGAAGTGAGAGTGCAGTACGTTGCACTATAATTTTGTTTAGTTTTAAGTTGTATACTTTCTTGGTCAATAATAAAATTCTAACTAGTTGATAAAAAAAAATAGAAAATAAAAACTTCTCCCCGTGTCCCTAATTAATTGCCCCTTATTTTATGTAAATTTGGTATTAAATTATTCCTACTGCTTCCTTTAAATTTCAACTACCACACCATTTTCACAAAAAAAAAATTCTAGAAAGCTTGGACTTTCCTAGCAAATCCTGTGTCTCTAAATTAAGAATATCGTGGCAGAGAAAATTAACCAAATTTGCTAAAGATAAAGCTTGTGAAATTATTCTCACATGGAGAAACTATATAGAGACACTTAACCAAATTATTTGCATCACTTGAGGTCTAAGTTAATTTGATTAGTGTTTTCTCTAATTTAATTACTTAATTGCATTAAAAAATTTATTATAAAATGTTTCGTTTCATTTATTTCGTCAATTGCTTGTAAATTCTCAAAAATATTGTTACAAAAATCAGAGAATAGCATATATGTTTTTTAATCAATTTTCAGATTAAACATAAAAAATTGTGTATTCACAAAATAAACTGGAGAAATTCTTAGATAGTAATAGCCTAATACATCATTAATTAGGCATATATATATCAGTAATTGATATCTGCATATTTCAAAAATATATCCGATCAATATAATTTGAAAAAAGATGATTTTGATAATGCATCCGTGACAAATGGTGATTCACGTACTTGACGTTCTATTTAGAAGAGAATCTCGAAAGATATGACCTTTCAAAAATGTATCAAATTTTTAATTGCATTGTAATATTGATAAAACAAATCACATAAGAGGATCTTGTATGCAAATATCAACATAAATAAAAATACAAATGACCTTCATTGTTTGGACATCTTAGAGACTTTGACGAATATCTTAATTTTCATGAGTACTTAAGATATTAGTAGGTGATATTATTATACCCATTAGCCGAATCCCTTAGTGCTTTTTAAGATATGGTCACAAAATCACAATCATATGAGTCTAAGTACTTTAGGAAAATCGAAAAGATTAGATATTGGCAATCATCCACAACATAATATAGACAGAACATGTCTTGTGTAGAACACAAGATATTAGAAAACGACAGAATTCTAGAAAACCAAAGACGTGTTGATTAAACATCCAGATTAGGAGAAATGTTCATGATGGAAATTGAGATAGCTTTTTTTAGAATAAATAAATAAAGTAAAAGAGAGAAAAGATACACGTATTCTTTGAATTGATGGCCTCCTAACATTAACAATCTTCACCAACATTAGCAACTGCAAAAAATGATTCTTTGAAAGTTTGTGGGCAAAAACTTTACCTTCCTCCAAAAACTAAGGGACCAGAAGCTAATATCTTAAAGTGATGTGGCTTAAGGATTTATTATGTGACAATTGACCACAGATGAAAACTTAACAGCCCGTTAACAAGTACGTCAGAAAAACGTAACGGCCCGTTTGACATCAAGGACCCAGATGCTCTACAGAACTGAAGTTTAGGGATCCAGGTGATTGTAATTGTAGTTTCGAGAGCTATTTGCAAACTTTGAAAAAATGTTAAGGGACCTGAAATGTCATTATACCCTTGAATCATCAAATTAAGGTCCTATTTGTTCTGTTTATGCACGAGATAAACTAATTTGCTAGCTAGCTAGCTCTTGTCAGCGAAAACATGCATTGCAACAATGAGAAAGAAGACGGGAAGATTTACGTGGTTCGGTCAATCTGACCTACATCCACGGATAGCAACTCTTTTTTGTTATGGGAAAAAAATACAAAAAAGCAATCTCTGTTCTGCAAATCCTATTCCTATACTAATAGAGAACGAACACGGAAAAAAACTTGAAACATCAGTTACATTTGAAAAACAACCCAACTTAATTTACATATATAGCTAGTATGTCCATGACGGACGACGTTGCTTAATACAACCAAAAGCAATAGAAGAGGCTTAATACAACCAAAAAACAATAGAAGAGATAAATAGATAGCTTAATTAATCAAGTAAACTAACCTTCAAGGTTTGCAAAATATCTCTCTTGTCTTGTTCATGGATGTATGAGGAGACAAGATGGAACAACCAGTACACATCCAGAAAAAAACCTTCAAAAAAGAACACAAAACAAAAAACTGTTTTATAAGAATATCTTAATGAACACAAACTGTTTAAAAGTTTGCTACCATCATTAGATTCATATGCTATTAACTTAAACTATGCTCTGGTAACCAAAGTAAGCTCAAAGTTGGCAAAGGGAAATATCAGACTAGGCATGTTAGTATTGAAATGAATCTGTGTCAATTAACGTTGCTTCAGCAGAACAAAACCATGAATAAGAAGAGATGAAAACAAGTTTTTGATATGACAATTTCGAAGCCAATAATGTGACCACCCAATGCCATGGAAGCATAATTGCTAACTTTATGCATAGTCAGTTCCATGACAATTTTAGTATTTCTCATTCAGACAAAACGTCAAACACTTCAAGCTCAACATTAATAACAATTAACCATGTGGTGCGTAATGTAGAATATATATATATATACTAACCTTGATCAAGGCTTGCAAATTAAGTATCTCTGATGTATATGTACTTGCCATGAATAAGAAGTATCTCTTGTCTTGTTGATGGAATGAGTAGATCGGATTTATTCATCATCTGACGCAGGGTCATCCATAAACGTACTTCCCATCGAAGCATTATTGCTAACTTTATGCATAGTGAGTTCCATGACAGTTTTAGTAGTATTTCTCATTCGGACAAAACGTCGAACAGTTGAAGCTCAACATTTGATATGAATGGGTTTCTCGGACTCCATGAAACAGAAACAAGGAACAATAAAATGAAAGCTCACCCTCCCAGTCTTTCTTGTGTGGTCAAACATGGTTCCCAGTGATGAGGACGTGGCAGAAGACAATTGGTCTCTGGGTGACAAGTTTGGTCTGCAAAAAACATTAATAGAAGAGATAAATAACAATTAACCATGTCGTGCGTAATGTAGAAAATAGATATATATATTACGCTTAATTAATCAAGTAAACTAACCTTCAAATTAAGTATCTCTTGTCTTGTTCATCGGAATGAGCAGGAGGCGCGATTTATTCATCTTCTCATGCAGAGTCATTCATATATGTACTTGTAATCAATCACAACGCAAGGGATGTCAGCAATCTTGCGCCAGTCTTTGCCTTTATCCCTTTTGCACCTCTCCTTAAGCAACGGACAACCTGAAATGTATAGCTCCAAAAGTGAAGGAGGCAGGCCCTCCTTTGGTAGGGATTTGAGCTTTGGACAACTACCGATATGCAAAGTTTCAAGAGAGGTGAGGTTGTGAAAGTTATTGAAGGAGGATGACCACATGTATTCCAGATTTTCACAATTCCAGATGAATAATCTGATAAGTCGGGTGGGTAGATTTGGTAAGGATACTATGTTTGGACAGTTCCAGATTTCCAATTGGGTGAGAGAGATGGGTAGATTCAGTAAGTATATGAGTTGTTGACAATTATTTATGATCAATCGAGTAAGAGAGTGTGGCAGATTTGATAAAGACATGAGCTTTGGACAATTATAGACATTTAATAGGGTGAGAGAGTGGGGTAGATTTGATAAGGATGTGAGGTTTCCAAAATGCCGGATTTCTAATTGCATAAGAGGGATGGGCAGGTTATTGACTGGTATCTCTTCCATGTCTGAATGAAAAATGTAGAGAGATGTAAGATTGGGGAGTGTATGTAAGCCTTCCCATTCCAATAATCTCCTACATGCATTGTCACCACCAATCTCCAAACTTGTAAGGAAAGTCATACCTATCAAAGATGGGGCCGCCAGTTTCTCACACCCATAGATACAGAGATCCTTCAGCTTATTGCTTTTGGGCAAACCCCCCTGAGGGAAACACAATAAATTTGGACAACCTTCTATGCTGATTTCTTTGAGATGGCTGAGCGTGTTCATATCATCTGGCAGCCTTTGCAAATTATCACACCAAGTAATACTAATTGACTCAAGCTTTCTGCTCTCCATAAATGTCTCCGCCACAAAACTCAAGACCTTTACAATTCCGAATTTCAAGTTTTGTAAGTGAAGAAGGTAAAGTTGTCTTGGTTACACATTCCAGCTTCCCACAGTAGGATACTTTCAAATATGTAATTGAAGCAGGCAGCATTCCTGTTGATGACAGGCACACCAGAGATTCACAATCGGCAACATGCAACTCCCTTCTCTATTAATGTAGTTGACGAGTTTCCCAAGTTGAAACCCTCTTCATCTATCAAAGCTTCCAAATTGGCACACCCTTTAATATTTATTGTTTCAAGTACAGGTAACGAGAAAAACTACACTTGGAAGAGGAGATACAAGACTCGAGCATTCGAAAATTTTGCAACTTCTAAGACATGTCAAGCTACACAAGGTTACTAGCAATTTCTCCAGCCTACCACAATTATACAATATCAAATACCATGTATCTGATTTCCATTTTAATGGGATCATGCGCTCATCAGGAACATTACCATGCATTTCAAGGTGTGTGGCTTGTGGAAAATTCACTAAACTCCCACTGGTTATCTCTTCACAACCATCAATTTCTAACATGCACGACTCTGGAAAAGTTTACGTTCAAAACGTTCAACTTTTCACATCTACGGACTTCAAGTTTCTTCATTGACGTAACGTGGTTAGGTAAATTGCCTAATAGTTTTGGGCAATTCACGATTGAAAGTTCACACAAGCGAGAAAACCATTCCACTTGCTTATTGACTTCAAAAACATTCCAATTTTCCCACTCTGGCATATCATGGAAAGACAACGACTCCAATGAAGGAAAAGCCTTTGAATTAGTGCAATCAGAAAATTCAGGTCCCACGCTTTTTACTCCATCCATTCCTCTGATTTCAAAAACTTTGAGGGAAGGCAGTTGGCCCGGCTGATGGCAAATATGCACATCGTTTGCAGTTCTCTAGCTTTAGGATCTTCATACTAGAGAAGGAAGGATCTCCTAACCATGTTGGGAATGCATCACCACCGTAACATCCGATTATGAGCTCTTTAAGATTATTGTGAGGTTGTAGCATGTCGAACACGCATTTTTCAGTCTCCGTGCTTCGAAAATCACCAATATTGCGATTCCACTTCAACTTCAGAACCTCCAAGTGCTTTTTTCTCATTCAGAATTGAATTATTAGCATCACCAATGTTTTTCTAACTTTGATATACACAGTGTACCACGTAATTCCTTCAAGTTCATCAATTCATTTACTCCACTACACCGACCACCTTTCCCTACAATGAAATTAGGACAACACTTGCAGAGATTTTCAATTCTCCCAATCCAGGTGGCATTTCATCCAGTGAGTTAGCATCAGTGATGTCAAGATAACATAAACTGATCAAGTTCTCCATTTTTGAAGGCAATTTTTTAAGTTTGTGACAATTTCTCAGCGATAAAATCAGCAAATTATATAATGAACAAGTCGACTCAGGTAAACATCTAATTTCAGTGCTCGAAAGATCAAGATACCTGAGATATTTCAAATTTCCAATTGAATCAGGGAGCTCGGTGACATTGTAACCACTTAAAGACAATGCCCTCAACCTTTTCAAACTGAGGAATTTGATGGAGAACACTGTTAGCCAAATAGCAGTAATTGCTTCGTAAAGGTAGAAACGTCCTTAAATATTTTGCTTTACGAATTCCTTCAAACCTCTTTGAGATATCATTTATGCATGGGATATAAGACAAGTGACGTGCCCTTTTAATTCCTCCTTGACTCTCATCAATCTTTGAGGACATCATCCAAAAGAAAATATATGCCTCCTTCGACCTTTTGTGCTAGCTCATGTACGAGGTCGTGCATGATAAATTTGAAATTTTTCTCACTGGATGTTTGAAAAAGTGACCTCGAGACTAGTTCACGGAAACACATGCAGCCCGCTTCAATCACTTTCTTGTTACCTTCTTCAATGAGACCTTCTGCCATCCATAAAAGCACCAACTCTTCCTCGGTAAAACTCATAATCTTGAGGAAAAACAGCACAATAACTAAAGCATTTCTTTAGTTTTCGAGGAAGGTAGTGATAGCTCAATCTTAAAACTTCGCGAACATCTCCATGCGTGTTCCATATCTGGCTGTTTAATATCTCTCCCCACTCTTCCGGTGCTTTGCTGCATAGGAGACCTCCAAGGATTCTTGCTGCCAAGGGCAAACCACGACAGCTAGAAAACAACCTTTTTCACGTATTGATTCCAGATTGATATGTACACCAACGTCTCTTTTATTAAATGCATGGGTTTTTAAAAAGCTTCCAACAATCCTCATCTGACAAAAGCTTTAATGTATAAGGCTGAATAGTACCCATCGTGTTTGCAAACTCCTAGTTGGCGCGTTGTAACAATCATTTTACTTCCGGATCCTCCAACTCTGAACAATGAATTTAAAGGTAACCACTTTTCTTGGCTGAAGGTATGCTCCCATATATCATCAAGAACGATCAAAAACCTTTTTTCCCGTTAAAAACCCCTTCCAGTCTTGCTTTAACTGATTGCAACTCCTTCAACTCACAAGGTTGAGAAGTGAGATCTTCTAAGAGTGCTTTCATTACTCTGATTATATTGAAATCATTAGAGACACAGACCCATGCTTTTGTTTTGAAAGGCCTGAGCCACAACATGATCCCCGTAGACATGTTGGGCAAGAGTCGTCTTTCCGGCACCTCCCATAGCAACGATTGGTATCACGTCATAGTTCTCATTATCTTTGAGCAACATGTCAACAATATTCTTTTTATCATCATCTCTCCCGTAAACAGCAACTTCGATCGGTGAAGACGTAGTTGGTATTGATTGCCATGTATAACTGGATCCAGAGGCTCCTGCATCCCTTCCAACTAAATGAAGTTGGTCTTTCTGCTTCGAGATAGCTTCTAATCGACTCATGATAGCATCTATTTTGGATCCAATCTTGATCTTGAACTTGAGAGCAGATGGAGTAAATCGAGCAGGGGCGAGGTTTGCACACTTAGTTGAGAGGTTGGAAGGTTGTTGTTGTTTGGCCTTCACCTTGAGCTTCAAAGCTTCGGTAGAAAACTCATCCAGGACATCTTCTGCATCATAAGCCAAATCTCGGAGATCATCCAGCCAGAGCTTCACTGCACTTTCAGCGAACATCTTCTCCTCTGCATCAGCAAGAACTGCCCTGGACAGTTTGAAACAGTTTGACCAGAGCCTCCAGCTTCTTCTCAAGTCCATCACGGCGAGCAAGGTTCCACAAGTCACCAACACGAGGTGTCAATCTCTCGAACAGCACCTGAAGGAATGCGGAAAGGAATATCTCTCCACCCACCATCTTTTTTTTCTATAGAGAAGCCGAGAATTGTTTTAACAAATTAAGCGATCAACAAGAGAGCTAAAAAATGGTAAAATTAAAGCAAGAGTGTGATGATTTGATAACAAATTGATTTCAGAGAAAAATTAAAGACCGGAACTAGTAGTTGTGAGCCGGAA
>NW_027266400.1:0-93540 GCF_046630445.1 Rutidosis leptorrhynchoides | reverse complement strand
TGTTGATCGGCGGCCGTAATAACAAGTCAAAGTCCTCCAGGGTGGAGGTTTCAACTGGTTGTTTCCAATCAGATGGTGGTTTTCATGGCCATACAGAAGCCACTCCTACACCCTGCTTGCAAGAATCTAAGCCTACCCGAATCTCAAAGGTAAATTCATTAATGTACCAATTCGTCCCTGCACTTTATTGTTTTCCTCTTTTAATTCTTTATGACTCGGTCCTTTTTGATTTATTTTTGGCCTTGGACATTGAACAAGGATCAAATCATAGAATTAAATGAAAAGGGCCGACTCATGGAAAATGGCAAAACATGGGGAAAGAATAATAGCGAAGGAGGGGTTTGTAACTAGTGTAATGTGGATGAATGATAAAGTTGACGACCTTTTTTGCAGGATCATGCTAATGCTACCATTTGCCAGAATCTCCTAAGATTTTAAAGATAACTTAAATGATGGACCAAACTCCAGCATTAGAGCTTCAGAAGAAACCCAAGCATCGAAGGACCCTGGTACTTTGTTTCCTAATCAAGGTACCTACCAGAAAGTCCATTACTTTGTGAAAAGAAACATTTTTTATTTTTAAATTCTTGGCCAGCACCAAGGAAAGTGCTTTTCTTGGACCTTTTAAGTATGGCGGTTTATGTTCTTTGTGTTGACAGATGAAAAGAAACCAACCAAATGGAGAAAATAGCAAATGTGATTGGTAATTGGCGAAACAGTCTTGATTGATCTCTTGGATGTGTTTTGAACATAATAGGAACATAGGCCTTTTGTACAATCGATCATTTGGAGGTAGTCGGTCGTGCCATTTACCGGTGAAGCACAAATCTTCCGGCTGGCGATTGGGATATCTTTTCTGGCTTAACTTTTCTCGTGTTCTGTTAGTTTCGACTACTAATTTGACTGCCGTTTGGATGCTGATATATGAAGTAGTATTTTTCACTTCAGTTAAACAAAATTCTTGCTCGAAGTCATGCTTCAAACGCCAAGCGAATACAGTTTTTTCCGAGTTTAGAGTTCTGGAATCTGTTGATGGCTTCATTGCTAGCAACCGTACAACTCGGGATAAAATTAACAAGGCTACAACTCGAGATGTTTTTAAATAAAGGTACAATTCGGGATAAAATCAAACAAGGCTACAACTAGAGATGGTGTTAAATAAGGGTACAACTCGGGATAAATTAAACCAGGGTGCAACTCGAGATGGTGTTAAATAGGGTACAACTCGAGATAAAATTAAACGAGGCTGCAACTCGAGATGGTGTTAAAAAAGGGTACTACTCGAGATAAAATTAAATAAGGCTGCAACTCAAGATGGTATTAATTAAAGGTACAACTCGAGATGGTCTTAGTTTTACCACGTAAATCTTAATACTCATTTGAAATCTCAAATTACTGGACTAGTAAATGAAAAAGTTCTGTATGTTTTGTTTAATTTAAAACTAAAGTTTTAAGTACTTATTTATGAATCGTTAAGCACTGTCTTAACTACTTCATTTTGAATTTTATTGTAATACAAATTTTTTTTAGAAAGAGCATTTGACAGAGGAAAATATTTTCTAATCATTCTTATGTATAAATAGATTTTTCCTTTTTATGTTCTTTTTAAAACTCAAACCTTCGTATTTTATGAAAATAGATGAGTTGGTAAAGTTGTGTAGAGTGTATGTTTTACATTCATAATCGTATTTCAAGGTATAATATATATAGAGTAATATTCCAATGAAATCAACATATTAAAAAGTCTACTTCAAACTATCATCGACATTCATATCTTGCCCTTAATGATAAAAGCTCTGGGTCGGCCACCACCACAACCCACCACGACCACCATGTTACTTAGTACCGCCACCGACATTGTTATCTCCATGAATTATATTTTATAATTAAAAAATATTTTAGCTAGCCAATGTGGAAAAAATAGATTGCTCAAGGACCTAACCGGAACGCTGAATTCAGTCCCTGTACGAGTGGCTAAAACAATATTAAGTTACTCAATAATTTGATAAGAATAAAAGATTGTAACTTAATGTAGGTGCAATAGATGTTTTCCGATTTGTAAACAACCAAATTCAAGCGGTCCGTCAATACCGGATAACAATATGGGAGTCGGCGGGCAACAATCTAATGTTTGGGAATGAGGTAATTAGTCGGCAGTCATTCAATGCTTCAGTGTGAAACTTGTTGTCACAGAGGTAAAGGGAAGCATTGATGGGCGTAAAAAGGCTCAAAATCAATCGTGACCTTCTTCTCCTTTCCGTCATCCGTCACAATTGTTCCGGTGTAGAGTACCAGCCCATTAGGAGGAACCTTGTTGTAGAGCTTGAGTCTATGCTGAGCAGATGTGATTGCTCCCAACACAGATTGCCTATTGACCCTACTCTCGATGTTCGAAGCAGTCTCGAATTCATCCGCAAGCATCTCAGTAACTCGAGCAATCTTATCACGTGGGGGCATGATCAACGAAATCATACTGGTGCCATTACCTCTGGCAGCTTCTTCAAGTGCTTTGATCGACTTCTTGATTTTCCAAATCTCAATATTCTTGTCGGTATCGTGTGCGTCAGCCATTGTAGATTTAGTATCGAATTCTGAATAGAAGCTAAGTTAAGCTGCAGATTCCGAGAACAAGAGCACAAATTAAGTTCGACAAAAGCAAAGACATAAAAGTTCCACACTTGCAAATAAAGCCACCAATCATCTAGACTACGAACGTGATCGACATTGTTACCTAGGTCAATAGAACTATTGGATAAACATTACCCTTATCACATAAATCTAAACAATCAATAAAGCTGAATTCGCTGCTAACTAAAGTCATAAAAAATAAACGATTGGCAGCTGAAAGTAACAGATCAACAAACACGATCATCAACAACAGCGATCTTGATTAAAAAAAAAAAAATCTCAGATAACAGCGTTTTGAACCACTCAAACACTAAAAACCAGTTAAGCCATCCATCGTCGAAAAAACAACATACGGAGTACAAAAATACTACCTCCGTCTTAGTCATGAAACAAAAATGAAAACATCATGTATTTTGAGATGGATGTAGTATAAATCATGCACAAACGACGAAATAAATAAAGCATTGAAAAAACTGGAAACCTGCTGATCGGGACCGGAGACCAGATGAGGCGGTAAATATCGTATGGCCGATCGAAGGACGCAGCTATATATATAAGTGGAGCAAAGCAAGAAGGCTTCTTTCCTTTATTAAGGCCATCCGCTTTTTCGGGTTATCCCAACATTTTTTGAGCTATGACTCTTTCTTGATTGTGAGGGAGAAGACAGAAGCAACTGACATAGTGAATCTCCGAGAAATCTTCCTCCCTCTTCCTCTCAAGACTTGATCGGTAGACCTAGGCGAGATATATATATATATATAGATATATATATATATACTCGCTATTAAACTAACCCTAATACTTACGTGGATATTTGGGATTTTTTAATAGGCTTGATATTTCTGTTCTCATAAAGTGTGGATTGGGGTTTTTCAATAACTAAGAAGTATGGAAATGTGGTGTGAAGGCATCCACAAATCTGTGCCTGGTGGCACAACAGGACTTGGTCTAATTTATAAGCACCGCTCCTTCATTCGTGATGCGAGGTTCGAGTCGTATCGTCCGTACAATTATAATGTATAAAAAAAAAATTGTATCTGATCTTTGTAACGAGATCTAATCGAATAGCTTATGTCTCATCTATCCATTTTGATTTCCTCTATTTAAGAAAAGAGAGGTAGAATAAAAAAAATGGTTTTTAAATAAAGGTACAACTCGGGATAAAATTAAACAAGACTACAATTCGAGATGGTTTTAAATAAGGTACAATTCTGGATAAAATTAAACGAGACTGCAACTCGAGAAAGTGTTAAATAAAGGTACAACTCGGGATAAAATTAAACAAGCCTACAATTTTAGATGGTGTTAAATAAGGGTACAACTCAGGATAAAATTGAACAAGCCTACAACTCAAGATGGTTTAAGTAAGGGTACAATTCGGCATAACATTAAACAAGCATACAACTCGGGATGGTTTTAAATTAGGGTACCACTCGGGGATAAAATTAAACAAGGCTGCAACTCGAGATGGTGTTAAATAAGGGTACAACTCATGATAAAATTAAACAAGGCTGCAACTCGAGATGGTGTTAAATATGGATACACTCGGGATAAATTAAACAAGCCTACAGTTCGAAATGGTGTTAAATAAAGGTATAAATAGGCAGGGGTTCAATCCTCAATTTCTTGGAATGGAAAAAACTTTGCGTGTTTCCTACCATTTCGTGTTGTTGACAGTCGAAATGAGAAATTAGTCTCACGATTGTTGGGTGAGATATTTGTAGAGATAAAAAAATTAAAAACAAAAAAAGCGCATCGGACTGAACCATTCTCGAATTCAAAATTAATAAAACTCGATCCGGTTTAGTGTGACGAACCGAATTCAAAATCTGACATAAAAATTTCGAGCCAAAGTTAGTTCATCTCTGAAACGGAGTGTCTCCTTTGGTTGCTTTTTCGTCTTTCCGAGTAAACACGTCTCGTCAGGTTCTCCCTCATCTCGCGTCGCCAATCGCTCTTTTTGAATTTTTTTCGATCGAATTTATTGTTTATTTGCTCTGTTTCGGCGTTTTTTTTTTCTTACATTTGGATTTGTCATGATGGGTGGCACTTTACTTTGCTTTCGTTTCGCAATAAGCATGAGAAGTTATTAGCTGTTCTCTGGGTTTTTAGCTTGATTTCAAGCTAAAGATCTTATTTTTATGCTTTAAGAGAAGTTACCAGTGATTGGCTATTGCAGTTTATTGATGTGTGTGCAATCTTTTTGCTTTTCGAATTGTTGTTTGATCATATGAACTGTTAAGAAGTCTTGTTACATCGAATTCATGGAGGATTGCATATGTAGTATCGCCCTTGAATGTTCCGGCGTGTTTGTGCATAATGGCTATGAAAACTGGATGCCGTGTCATACATTTTGGTTGAAGATGAGTTAACTTATGAAGGCTCCTTTTTCATAAGATTTGATTTCATGTCCATTACATTAGCAGCCTGAACAAACCCAGAATATTAAAGTAGACTTTGCCATAGTCGATAGATGTGTGAATGTGTGTTTTGAATCTCACATTCTCATCATATTCATAGATGTGTTTCAAATGATATCTGTTGAATTATTAAGCGTTAAATTTACTCTATAACATAAGTACTGATCTTAATATAAGGTGTGATGTATTATTTTGAAGGGGCATTGACTAAGTGTACTTCTCCCTTGCTGGTTTTGTTTATTTCTCTTTGTTGATCTTTTTTGAAAAAGCAGATCCGGGAATTGGCTTACAGTCAGAGACAGCAGAGAAAGAGTTACAAGTGAAAGTAGATGGCTTTGGGAAATGGTAACGAAGGTAACAATGATTGGCCAAAGGGTACATCTTTAGTAAAGGACTCTTCGATGCAAGATGGCTCTCGTGTAGGGCCTAATACTACTGCAGAGTCAGTTTTTGATGAAAGTAAGACCTAGTATTGGGTTGTCTCGCTCACGAAGAAAGAGATTGAGAAGGAAACGGAAGAAGTTGCTGAGAAGAAATAAATTTGTTGATCTCAATCAGAGTTATTCGACATTAGAAGCTCCCTTGCGAGGTGGCTCGCATGTCAGCCTATTAGGTTGTCTCGTGGACAAAAAAAGAAATTAAAACTGCAATGGAGTATGCAGAAGAAAAGTGATCAACATGAGAGTTCTACATAGAACCTCAGGCTGATATCAGTATAGCGATGGATCTGTCGGCACTCTCTTTAAATTCAGATTTTTGTCCTGGAAAAAGAGGAGGAAGGTTGATCCTGATGGTATTTATCCGAGAATGGAAGCTCTTGCTGTTACCACCGCTAGGGATATGTCAGGGCATTCTGTAGAAAATAGTTTATATACATCAGTGGAAAAGGGAAAGAGAAAGAGAGCAAAGAGTAAGAAGATGACGAAGAAGAGGAATCCTGATGCCCTTGGAAAGATTCATATAGTTGATGCTCGTCGAGTTGAAGTTCGTTTTCTGAATGATTTGTCGCAAATAGAAGTGCAGCCAAAGATTGATATAACGTGTTTAGATGGCTTTACTTGCCCTTTAAAATATCATGAAGAGGACTGTTTAGATTGCCCGTCTAAGACTTTGTTAGATGGAGTTCCTCAAGATGCCCTTGATAACTGTTTAAAAGGTAAAAGTGCATGCAAGAAAATTGGCAGGACAAGAAGGAGGAACAAATCTAGCTTGAAAGAGCACCTTGGCGTAATTCATTGCGGGATTCAGAAGAATGTTAAAACAGAAATCACGTTGGAAGGAATTGTCCAGTCATTGTCTCATTTAAGAGTGACAGAGGATAACATTGATCTAGATGCTACTTCAAAAGAAGTCTGTCTTGCTCAAAAGTCTCACTTTCACCTGAACGCGTCTGGCTTAGTCCTCCAAATAAGAAGCTTCTTGTACTTGATATTAATGGATTCTTGTCGATATTCTTCAAGGTTCTTGCAAAGGATCTAAATCAGATTTTAGAGTAGCAGGGAAACCAGGTAACGTGATGTTTACTTCTGTTACTGTAGTTGAAGCATTTGTGCATGTTTTTCTTCATTTCTCACCATCTCGTGCTTTCTCTGCAGCATTTAAGAGGCCTCATTGTGACGATTTTCTTCATTTTTGCTTTGACAGATTCCACGTTGGAGTCTGGTCATCAAGGACCAAGTATTTTTCTATACAATTCACGCCTCCCCACTTGCTTTCTTTCTTTAGGATTTTCCTCTTCTTTCTTTTTTTTGTCAAAAATGATACATGGGAATGATCTTAACTATTCACTTTATGTTTTTTTGAAGGGAAAATTTGAACAAAGCGGTAGATAAGCTTATGGGAGATTCCAAACACAAATTACTTTTCAAATGGGTAAATAACTTGGTTTCATTTTGGTATAGAGAGTTAGTGTTATGCTCAATAAAACTTGTCAGCAATGTGGCTTCCCTTCTTGCATTGAAGTTTTTCGGTATGTATAGTCCTTTGTTTTATGACATTTGTATTTCCCTCTACAGGATCGGTCCCACTGTACTATAACAAAGTTACGGACAATGGAGGACAGGCATAAGCCAATTGTCTTAAAGGAATTGAAGAAACTATGGAACAAGTGTAATCCTGATCTTCCTTGGAAT
The DNA here is from genome assembly GCF_046630445.1 of Rutidosis leptorrhynchoides. NCBI lineage: Eukaryota > Viridiplantae > Streptophyta > Magnoliopsida > Asterales > Asteraceae > Rutidosis > Rutidosis leptorrhynchoides. The sequence goes on along the minus strand of NW_027266400.1, from coordinate 86,360 downwards.
ATGGGAGATTTTAACAAATCAAACACTTTATTAGTTGATGATTCTCCATACAAGGCTTTACGTATCCTGTAAGTTCTTTACATTTACATACCTTGCTCTTTAATATTGTTTCATAAATCTGTTCTCTAATATGCCTTTTGAAAAAATTATTAGGCACATACGGCAATATTTCCTTATCCATACAAGCACACCGATGTTAGCGATGTTTTATTAGGTGAGCATCCCCGTTGAATTATATCCATACATTCTCAAATATCGCACTATCTCCATCTACAATTAGTAGTTATTTTACGTTCATTGGAAATTTGATGTACCTTGACAATATTATTGACTAGATGCATCAACTTTTCAATGAAAAAAGTCATCTATTTGAATACGAAGGAAGTATATATAATGTGTCTTATGATTTTGTTCTGAACTAATGGTGGCAGGGCCAAATAGCTATCTTAGGATATACCTGGAAAGATTAGCACAGGTTGATAATGTTCAAAATTTTGTGGAGCAGAATCCTTTTGGTCAACAAGCTATTACTGAGTCACATCCGTCGTGGGAATTCTATTCACCGATTTTTGAGACCGATCAGAAATCCTTGCCGATCGAGGACATTGCTGATAACTTTAACCTGAAACTGGCTTGACTCTGACGAATTAGTTCACAACTTGAGATGGTTGTCTGCCTTTTATCCTTATCAGATATTATACACATTCTGTGGAAGCTAGGAAATGTAGAACCTGGATTGCTTCATTAATGTCAGTGTGAAGCAAAATTAGATTATAAATTTATAATAATGATAGGTTTTGAAACTACAGAAGTCTACCAGATCACAATTTTGTTTTCTATATGAAACTTGATCGTTTCTAGATTGAAACCAACTGTCCTAAAAATGCAATTTCTCGAATTATTCAGAGATTTTGAACGAATCATATAACGTCGTCACATTCATTATCCGACTGTTTTTGTTGTGAGGCTCGAGAATAGTTGAGCAAGGGTTGTTTTTATTTGTTAATTGGTGAGCGAGTATTGTTTTAAACGAGTCTCTCGGTTGGACGAAAAGTCCGTACTTTTAGTGATAAACTAAAAAAGTTTTCATCTTTCCTTCCCATTTTTTGTTATTTTTCATCTGTCTTTCTTTCCTTAACTCACAAGTCAAAGTTGCAATAATGGGATGCCTTGCTTGGTACGTAGCACATTATTTTGACACACAAATATATATATTATATATATATATATTTATATATTCGTACAATACACCATCCTCTCATCTTCACTGTCACTATCATCTTCTTCATGAGGGTAGTTGGTTTTCTCTTTTTTGACCCTTTTTTTAAATATCAAAAAAAATAAAATAAAAAACTTTATGAACCAACTACCATATTTATTTCATAATAATGTCTCGATACTTTAGGCATAGAATAAATTAAAGAACGTATATATATACTTAACCTATCCCATTATTTTTATTCAAATTAGTTAGTACTGTAGTTAAGATATTGAATTATATAAGTCCCATGTGCTTAAACTTATTTTAGAGGGGCAGTTAAGATATTGCTTTATTGATTGTATATAATTAATTACAACATATTTAATGGGCCCAGTCAATAAACTACTCGCCAATAGATTTAAATATAAGATGGGCCCAACATATAGCTCTTGCCAAGCCCAGATGATTATTAATTACCACATGTTTTTTTTTTGACGATCAATTACCACATGTTGGGTAAAAAAATTAATTTAATTATATATATATTTTAGAGAAATTATATTTTATTTTGTTACTATTATTTTTATAGTATGTATTATTTTTCTTGAATTAATAATGAGAAAGCTAAGTTTTTAATTCCACCTGTCACTTTCCTTGCAAACCCAATCTCAGATCTAGCTAGAAAGCTTAAAATTATTTCAATTCTTTAATTATATTTTGTCATTCTCATCCGAAAAAGGGTCCACTATACATGCATAATACTCTAATTAATCTCCCTTTTTTCACGTCCACTCAATATCCATGCATGCAAACTTTATACTTATTTAATAATTTCATTTCATTTCATTTCGTTTAAGTCAACAAATAAAAGAATTACATTAAAAAAACAAATAAAAGAATAAAATTATGTCATAAAAAATTATGATTTACTTTTTAAATTATTTGATTTTGATCAACACTATGTAAAATGTACAATCATAATTAAATTTGCTATTTAAAAATTTAACTTGGATATTCACTATCGAGTACTATACTTTAATTAGTATTAAACTAACTTCAATATGAATTTCAAGAAAAAAAATGAATATATATAATCATAACAAACTTTCATATTAATGAAATAATAGACCTCTCTTTAAGGGTTCAATGAGATCCCACATTGTTGGCTATAATTCTCCATAGATATGTGATATGTCAATAATCACATAATGATGATTCTATATATGGTGGGACTGGGAAATATATACATTTCATGAAAAATTAAGACTATTTTTCACTCTATTAAAGAAAAGTAGCTACATTTGTATATATATGTATGTGATCATCATTCATCATTGGGTTATAGTTTTAATTAATTGTATATAGTTTCCCTAATAGTGTTCCGGCACATCACATGTGAGTTCACTTTTTCATTGTTTTATTTATTTGAGATGTCTGTAAAATACAAATGAATTTGAGCTTGAAATGATATTTGGTCCAAAAAAATGTTTTTAAATAAAAAAAAATGTGTTAATTTCGAAAATAGAGTTGTGTATATTTTTATCTGGAAAATAAAAAAGGTAGCATCACTAGCATGTATATGACAAGTTTGCTCAAGATATCATTTTCTTTCGTAGCTAACTAGCTATATATGATTTACAATTTCGAAGAATAATGAATTTTCTTGGAGATCATATATGATTACAATATTACATTACATCATGATTTTTAGTTTAATAACAATTAGCAAAGTGATCATATTATAAAATTGAAGGAAAAGGAAAGCTAGAAAACATTTGGCAAGTTTGGTTAAACTTTTTTTTTGAGGTTAATTTTGGTTTAAACTTGTGTTGTTTAATTGTTATTGTTATTGTTATTGTTTGTTGGTTGTATCGTGTGAAGTTTTACGGCATCTCATCGACTCATATCATACGTGGCGATCACGTTTTAAATAAAAACGATCCAATCGTATCTCTGATTTATTCACATAAAGCTTTCTACTTCATTTATTCATATGCTCATATATTAGTTCGATTTGTTTAATTTTTGAATTAATATGCTGCTATCTTCATTTATTTGTATGTGATTAATAATATTCAGTCTTAGTATAATGGGTTCTAATCTTACATATACTGATTTATTTTTCATAATATCGTCCTGTTATTTCCAACACATGGTACATAGAACAAAACATGATAGATCCAATCAATTGACATGCATGTGTGTTCTTTGAATCCAAAATCTACAACTTCAAACTTTTGCAAATAATAATAACAATGGCTAAAAGAACAGAGAAAGTTGGAAAGAATTTTAGAATTTCAGAAAGTTTATACAGAATTTCTAGAATCTCTCTCTCTCTCTCTGTCCCTGACAATATCACATGGCTCATAGAGACAACGTAAGACCCACTTTCATACTCATCCCACATGTAATTGTGAGAGGTTTCATCTGCTTGCATTGCTGAGCTGCATTCTTGTATTCTTTCTGACCCACAATTAATTCTCTCTATCTGGGAATTTCCTTATTGCCAACTAGAAATTAATCAATCTGTTAAAACTTTGACCTACATTGGTTTTCACGAACTGATTATATATAATATAGTATACTATATATTCATATTAGTATAATAAATAAATAAAGCTTCCTTTTCTCCCACCCATGTGTATCTCTCTGAGCAAAAACATCCCTCTCCATTCCCTTTTCTTTCTTGGATCTGCTGTAAAGATTCCATTTTAACAGTTTTTCTGTGTTGGGTTTAGCTCAATTTCATGAAAAGCTTAAAGGGTAATCAATCTTATGTTCTTTCTTGCACATAGATAAGCTTTTCTGTGAGTGGGTGGGGCCCCTTTCTCTCCTTTTCTCAATTTTGCTGGATTTTGTCTTGTGGGTGTGGCTATATTTGTTTTTGGTTTTGTGGGTCTATTCTGATTTGCCAATAAAAAAAATCAATTTTTTTTTTTTGTGGGAGAGATTGACAAATTGACAAACTTTTGATGGGTTGAATTGATATAGAAGCTAAAGTTAGCTCTTTTTATTGTGTGTGTACCGAGAGTAATTGGAGCTCAATAGATATGCATTATGCTCTTTTTATTTCTCTGTTAGCTTATATTATGTAGTGAGTGTTGCAAATTAATGAATAAGATCCACAATTTAGCTATAAAGATTCAATTTTTTAATTGATTGATACATTTATCAGTTGGATAAGACATACTTTTGCTTGAAGCTTAGAGTTTGATGAAGTGGTAAGGAAAAAAGATGGTGTTAGTTTTGACTTGTGTTAGTTAAAGTGAGAAAAAATCTTTAGTTGGATTGGAGATGGCTGCAAAACTTCTTCATTCATTAGCAGATGAAAACCCAGATTTGCAGAAGCAAATTGGCTGTATGACTGGAATTTTTCAGCTCTTTGATCGTCACAATTCGCTTCACACGAAGCGTCTCCCACACAAGAGACTTCCTAATCCAACTGGTAAACAGACTCTTATCTTATCCATCTGTTGTAGAGAATTACGTACTATATTGTAGTGTTTATTGTTTGGTTCATCATAATTTGATTAGCTTGTTTGTGCTGCATTTCTCTGTTATTTGGTTATCTGAATTATTTAAAGGTTGTATTTTGACCAAGTAATCAATAATTGTTGGTCTGAAAGGATTTCTTTTTTGGCAAAACATAAAATCTAAAACAGAATATTTAGTGAAGAATCAATTGTTTCATGCTAATTTGTATCTTTCAAGAAATTGTTGTGTGTAATCTAATGCTTGGGTATTATTATGGTAGGTACTTCCATTACAATGGTATAGATAGGGAATCCAGCAGTGTCTACTATCCGACAACGGCTTCTGTAAGAACAATTTTGCTTCTGTTTCTTTACAGATTGTTGAATCTAAGTTCCGAGCAGTGAATTATTTCAGGCTACAGAAATCAATTTGTGAACTTTTTTCTGTCTGCAGGAAACGAGTCTGAACAAAAGTACTAGTGAGAGACAAAGGGCGTCGACAGAATCATCAAGACCGTCATGCTCGTCGTCTTGTTCATCGTCTATGTCGTCTCTGGAATGTAACAAAATCACTCAACCGGAAAGTTCACCATTTGACCGTATCATATTTCCAGAGACGCCGTCGAGGGACCAGTCAATTAATTCTCCACGTCTAGGCCGTCAGTCGCTGGATCTCCGAGATGTGGTAAAGGACTCTATGTATAGAGACGGCAAAGTGCTACCAGTAAAACTTCGACGACGGCGACGAAAGATCAGGAAGCAGCGGGGCGTGCTATGAAACATAGAGACTCCCCGAGGCCTTTACAGTTGTCGAAATCTGTGAATGATCAATCTCATGGATTTGGAAATATTGATGGGACGACACCAGTTGATCTCAAGGAGTCTCTTAGAGCCCTTGCAAAGCTAAGGGAAGCACCATGGTATAGTAATAACTATAACTATAGTACTGAAATCGGAGATTCGAAAGCCAAGGACGCGCCTCCACGATTCTCTTATGATGGAACTGGAAGAGACACCATCAAGACCACCACCAAGCTAAAAGAACTCCCCCCCAGACTTTCACTGGATAGTAAAGTAAGGTCCTTGAGGGATTCAAAGTCAAACAGTGGTCAATCAACTGGAAACTCAAACGACAATATCCCGCCGCCACCAGGTTCGGGTACTCGGCCTACCAGTGTGGTGGCCAAGTTGATGGGTCTAGAAGTATTGCCGGATTCTGCCAAGGTTAATCATTTCAGTTTGGTGAAAACTAACTATGTTGAAGATGCCGATATAAGAATTCCTCATAGGTCTCCAAGAAGCTCATTGAGAGATCCTGTTTCGCCTAAGCGGGAAGAATCCAGATATAATGATGAAACCCATCTCAAGCTCCAAGGTTGCTAGTGAACCGGCACCATGGAGGCAGTCATCTGATGGAATATCTCAGAAGTCGGCTTTCAGGTCTGTCAAAGTACCAGTAAAGGCGCAAAATTCATTCCCATCGGTTTATAGTGAGATCGAAAAGAGACTGAAAGATTTAGAGTTCAATCAATCTGGGAAGGATCTCAGAGCTCTTAAACAGATATTGGAAGCAATGCAGGTTAAAGGTCTTTTAGAGAGCAAAAAAGAAGAACAAAGAGAATATGAACCAAAGTGTCATAATACAAGTCAAAGGAACCCTCCTAGAACTTACGAGTCGCCAATTGTAGTTATGAAACCAGCCAAACTTGTTGAAAAGTCCGGTTTAACCAATAACCGAACTTCCAAAGAGATGTCTCCTAGAAACAACATTTCCACTGATAATAGAAGCAGTGTCAGGAATTCAAGAACTACAAATTCTTCGTCAAAGGAAAGCAACAACACGAGTTCAATGAAGGGTTCTGGATCAGTGAGCCCTAGACTGCAACAGAAAAAGCTCGAGTCGGAGAAACGTTCTCGTCCACCGACTCCTCTTCCTCCTCTATCTGATTCAAACAGACCAAGAAGACAGCAATCCGACCGACGATCAACGGAATCAGGTTCTCCTGTTAGAAAGGTTAGACCAACAAAATCTAATCAACAGAAGAATGATGTGGATCAACTTCAAGTGAGTAACGAATCAGGCAGTGTTATTTCCTGGAAATCAGTGATGGATGAGGAGGTCACTAGTACCCAAAGTCCTTCCATTACAACATTGAAGGTTAGTCTTTGTAATCTCGTGAATTTTTTTCTTTTTAATTTTTTTTCTATAAGGGAGCGAAAAGATATCATTAAATTTGAAAGGGTGGTCGAGATGATCGATATCGATTACCGATAATCTTCGGATGAAACCATGGCCTTAATACGTATTTTTCCTAGTTATGGTTTTTAGATACGATTGACATGTAAAAAATATATTTATTTTGTTTATTTCAGATACAATCTCCGAGAATGGATGAAAATGGGTTACGAGAACTCGCCATTGTTGCTCCAGAGCATCCAAGTCCTGTCTCTGTTCTTGATGCTTCATTGTATAGGGATGATGAGCCATCTCCTGTTAAAGGTAATCATCAGTTGGAACTCGTGTTCAAAGATACTCATACAGAGATGAATCGGAAGAAATTAGAGAACATTGAACATTTGGTTGAAAAGCTTAGACGAGTAAACTCAGGTCACGATGAAGCTAAGACAGATTACATAGCGTCTCTTAGCGAGAACACAAACCCCGATGATAGATACATATCGGAAATATTATTAGCTTCGGGTCTACTGCTTAGGGATGTTGGCTCATTTCAACTTCATGCTTCCGGCCACCCCATTAATCCTGAGTTATTCCTTGTTCTAGAGCAGACTAAGGCAAGCAAAGAGTTTTTTAATAAGAAAGGAGCATATTCCAAGCCAGATCCTGAGAAATCCCACCGGAAACTAATCTTCGACGCTGTTAACGAGATTCTCGTCGGAAAGTTGGATTTCTCTCAGCAGCCATGGTTGAATTCTGCAATTAAGAAGAGACTAAACTCACAAAAGCTTCTAAAAGAACTATGCTCCGAGATACAACTGCTTCAGGCCGTTAAACCTCAATTCTGCTTAGAGGAAAGAGGAGGAAGACAGCCTCAAACACATTCTGTTCGAGGACGTGAATCGTCGAACGGGGAGTTGGAAGGATTTTCAAGGTGAACTTCCCAGCATAGTTTTAGATGTTGAGAGATTGCTGTTTAAGGATTTAGTCGATGAGATCGTCCATGCTGAGGCTGCTACCTTGCGCAACAAGCCAACTAGGCGTAGGCAGCTCTTCACATCCGCACAAAAGCATTGATAGTTCCTTCTTTCTTACGTTTTCTGATTTGTTATTGCTTGCAACTTACGCTATTGTTTTTTTTTTTTTTTTTGTTAAATTTAGTATATACTAATTCAGGATTGTAAAGAAATTACCTCAGTTCTACTACTGCAATACGTGTGTTCATGAGGCACAACATTAACTTGTATATGTTAAATTAATTTGAAAAATAAAAAGCATGTATCGACAGACGGACACGGAGGTAGTAATATGGCCTTTTCTTTTGGACACAAAATGGATGTTTTTTAGGCACAAGAATTTGCTTTGTTGCTTCCACATTTATGTACAAAACTTGAATAAGTTACAAGCAACAGAGCTACATAATTCAATAATAATGCATTGATGGATGGACTATGTGTCTCAATTTCAGGGTTAAGAATTTAGTTATTAGAGTTTTAAAATTAATTAGGGCCATTTAATGTTTAATCATTGATGCTTGCTTGCTACGAAAACTCACCAAAGATAATGCCATTGACTTAATTAGCACTGCCTGCTTGATTGTTTGATAATTGGATATACAATAAGCAGGAAATTATAACCGTATATTATAATCTTAAAAGGTAAACATTTAATTAGATTTTTGGTAACATGTGAACAGATATACATGTCCCGAAAATCCAATTTTCGAGACAATTAATTTTAACCACGATTTATGGGTGTGATTGTCCCGAATATGCCAAATACGGAATTCAGTTGTCCCGAATATACCAAATACGAAATTCATTCAACACCAGGCTATTTGAGACAACATGCAGTTGTCCCGAAAATTCCAAATACGGAACTAAACAAAAAACTTAACAAATACGGAAATCCCAAATAAGGGACTAACTTTATTAAACAGTTTTTCCAGTGATTTTTCTTTGAGTAATCATAACTAATAATTATATTATTACTCCATATAGTTTGTCACAGGTACATGGTAAGTATATATATACATTTTATCATAAAAAAAGTATATATTACTGATTAACAGAAATGTAGTATTTTTTATTTTTTTAAATAAATTGTGTAGTACTATTTACTGTATTTTTTTATTTTATGTTTAATTATGTAACTGAATATATACTACAACTTCAAAAACAAAAAAAAAAACTGAATATATACTACTATTGCACACCCTTAGGCTTAGGGCTAGTGTTAATTTGTCAGAGGAGATTTCGCTTTAGCTAGTGTTTTTTATGAATAATTTTCTCAAAAATCAAGGAAGTCGAAAACATGAATAGTTCCCGGAAATTCCAAGTACGGAAAAAATTGTATATCAATTCATTTGGGTTTGTCTTTTTCGGGACAAGAGTCATTCCGGAATTGTCATTCTCGATTTTGGTTTAATTAATTTTACCTGATTGGTGTAATTATTATGCAATAATTATTATTTTTTCTAAAAAAAACTATCTCCCGGAACTCGAGTTTTCGGGATTGTGCTAATTGAAATACCCTATTAATTAATTACAATTACTTGTCCCGAAAACCTCATTTTCGAGACCAATTTTTTATGTTTATCTCTTAAGGTTCACGTGTATAAAAGTGGCGCACCCTACAATAAGAAGGACAAAAAGGTCTACAACTTTTTCCCCAAGCACTTTTCAGACCACTTCGTACTCTAAAATGTCGATAATCGCCTTCAACTCGAATGAATGCATGCATTGCTCTATGATTGGGAAGCTGTTTTTATCGAGTTAGATTTGGTGATCACGAATTTTTTAATTATTGCCCCTGGTTTAAGACAGAAACGAAACTTGCAGTAACATTTTGGTTTCTTGGATGCTAATTAACCAAACCATTAACAACACTACGACTCGGTTATGTAAATTACAACTAGGGTACCCAAAAAGATTCCAATAAAACTACAACTCGGAAATAAAATTATTACTCTATATCCATCAATAAGACTACAACTCGGTACAAAATTACTTCCCGATATCAATAAGACTACAACTCGGTACCCAATTTACTACCAGGGTAATTTGAATAACACTACAGCTCGGAATTTCCTAACTCCTCCAATAACAATGAACATCAAAATACCAATAAGACTGCAACTCGGAATTAAATTTATTACTATCAATAACACTACAAATCGATTAAGTAAATTACAACCAGAGTTGCAGTTTAGATAGAAATAAGACTACAACTCGGAATTAAATTTATTACTATCAATAACACTACAACTCGATTACGTAAACCCTAGTTGCAGTATAGATATCAATAACACTACAACTAGGAATTTAATTTATTACTATCAATAACACTACAACTCGGAATTAAATTTATTACTATCAATAATACTACAACTCGATTGCGTAAATTACAACCCGAGTTGCAGTTTAGATACCAATAAGACTACAACTCGGAATTAAATTTATTACTATCAATAACACGAAAACTCGGATCTAAACATAATACCAATGACAATTAATCAATAACACTACAACTCGATATAAATTATTTTCCAATATCAATAACACTTCAACTCGTTACCCAAAGTATTACCCGGGTAATTTGAATAACACTACAGCTCGGAATTTCTTTTGTTCATTGTTTTGCACTTCCAAAGTATTACCCGGGTAATTTGAATAACACTACAGCCCGGAATTTCTTTTGTTCATTGTTTTGCACTTCCAAAGTATTACCCGGGTAATTTGAATAACAATAAAAAGGCACACCCTTTAATATCTCTGTCTCTCGTCTATACAAATGGAGACAGGCATTACGAAAGACATTAGAAAGGAATAAAACACGGCATGAAACACAAAAATCGGAATCGCATAGGTTTTATGGTCTTTTGACAATCAGATGGAATGTGATCTGAAAAAAGAGGCAATTCACTAGAGCTAAGCTGGTTTTAACAATGTGGCCACTAATACTAAATCAGTTCCTAGCCATTAAACAGTCCTATGAATATTAACAATGATGAGAACAATATTTACTTTTTAATGTTTTTGTTTTCACAGAGCTACTGTTAACATTTTTAATTGCAGTGTAAGTTATCGATTTGAAGAGGACGCGATATATATCGAGATGCAGAAATTGGGTGATCATAAGCTACTACCTCAATTCCGCTAGCTTCAACAATGAGCGACGTGATGAAAGTATGGGTTCACATATATCTGAGAATTCTATACTTCTTCCGTCTCAAAATACATGATGTTTTGAGACGGAGGAAGTATTATTTTTGGGTCCTATTGTGTAAGGTGAAAGGTTTACCAAAGACTTTGAAAAATTAATTGTCGCCCCCTGGTTTCTTAAGACAGAAACGAACATACGTACGGCAGCATTTTATTTTTTAGGAAGCTAAACAAAAGCATCAAAAAGCTTGAATATTGAGAAAGAGTACTGGTGGAGCTTTAGTTGAAATTGAATTCCGAGTCTCCATTCCTCGTCGAGATCGAGTAAATTACGATCGTCTAATTATCACGAAATCTTATATATAACAGCGAGACTTTTCTAATTTTAAATTATATACAACAACGAGATTTTAGATTTCAAGCTAAAATTTTAAATTAATGATATTTTTTTCTATTCTAATTAGGAAACCAAAACACAATAATAACATAATGATTCCTAATAAAATTCTACAATTATTTTTTTCTAATATAATAATTTTATTCCTAATCAATTTCCTATCTATTATTTAAAAATTTATTACTAATAAAATTCATATATTTGTTTCTTCTATTCCTAATAAAAGGGCACATCTTCTTTTCTCCTATTCAAACGGGCATATTATTTAAAAAATTATTTCTAACTAAATTATAATATATATTATTTTTTCTAATTTTTTCATTAAACTATTATTTCTCATAAAAATCGGTTGTATTTTTCTTCTATTCTTAATTGAAACGTGCATATATTATTTTCAAACAATAGAAACAACTAAATTGATTAGATACAATTACGAATTTTGTTATGAAACCAAATCCTTCATATATAACTTTTACCTCTTATTATGTTTATTATTTTCTAAAACAAAATAAATTTTAAATTTATAGGATTATAGATTTGAAAATCAAATCAAATAATTATAACTGATGTAAAGTTAAAATATTTTTATTTTAATATAATTTTTTACATAGATTTAATAATATTTAATATAAATAATTATTATATAATTTTTTATATATATATATTTAAATTTTTAATTTTAAAGGTATAGACTTCCGTCCAACGGACAGACCCACCGACTTGTATTACTCAATAACCCTACTACTCGATTACATGTAACTTACAACCCGCAGTAACCGTTTAGATTCTAATTACACTACAACTGGGGATTAAAATTATTAGTATATCTACCAACAACACAATAAAATCATGACAAAATTATGATTAATGTACTTTAATCATCACAAAATTAAGATTGTCTAATTATCACCAACTGTTACTCAATAAGAATACAGAAACATTTTTGTATCCCTAATAACATTTTTATTTTTTTTGAAAGTCCCTTATATGAATTTGGACCACAAACAAACCTGTCTTTTTAAATTTCTTCTTTGACACATTTATTTAATTATATATATAATCCCAGAGTAGGAAGGGTCCTAATATATATATACTTGCAGAGAGCAAAAAGTGATTTAATGTTATTTTTTTTTCTTGGATCTGATGACAATAATTCAAACATTATTCAGTCTTCTCTCTTTTCCCTTTCAAAAACTTGCAGTGCAGATTCATTCTGCCAATATGCAAACAGATTCCTTTTTTCCCCCTTCGTTTCTTCAATTTTCCACTGTCAGATTATCCCATATATATATATAAGTTTTTTTTCTGAAAAATAAATTATAAATAATTTTTAACCACTACTACCACTTAACATATACATTTATGATATATTAACCTACTAATCAATCTTCTAGAGCCACATTTGCTAGCTAGCTACATATCCAAATATTGATTGAAAAGTATATATATTATACAAGTAAAATTTCTATTTCTTCTTCTTCTTCTTTTCCCTAGGTCAGTCGTCTTTTAATTTCTTCTGTGTACGAATAGGTTAATTAATTAATTTAAGCTACATATATAAATGAATGATGCTTCATTATTTTCTAGAGCTTAATTAAAGGAGACACAGTTATATTGAGTTATATAGGTCGGCCATGCATGTGTATATGCATGAATACACATGTTATATATCCAATATATTTACTCCAACTCCATATACCTTTTTAAAATTTCAAGTTCTCTCTAAAAATATGATTATACAATTTGTAATATTTTATTAATATTACAACAATATTGACCCTTCAAGAGAGAATGTACGTACGACCTCTCATCAGTAATTATTTTTCCTAAAAAAGGAAATACCAAAGAATTATGCAATTCCATCACAAATTCTATGTGTAAATCATTTTTTCTCATCATGGCCAAACACCATCTTTCTATATTCTAACTCAGTCCTAACTAGCTACTATAATATAACATAATCAACATGTCAAGTCTTTATGAGACCTCATCATGACCAACATTATTTTGTTAGTGCTATAGATAGTCTGCTTGTAAAGGAATCAGAGTTGAAGAACGCCATTAATGGGGTCGTAGCTTATATAAAGAAAACATTAACTATCCCTAAAATTTCAGATAAATAGCTAGTATATGCATAGCCAGATAGTTATAAGTTCATGAATCTCTTTACTAGAGAAAATTACATTACATGTACGTATCATATATATAATCCGTCTACGTACGTACTATCATATAATTTCTAAGATCATAATATGATGTGTATCAATATATAATTCCCATCTTATAAAAAAAAAATATCATATGTAATTAGATGTGTTAATATATGCGATTTTTCCGTAGTTTGTTTGATTATACTTGTACATTATACTTATATTGGAAAAATATCAATTCATATAAACCCATCATCTTAAATATCATACATTGTGTATATCATGCAATTCTAAAAGTATCGGGTAGATATTACAAGCTTTCAATTCACAACAATGACTGTAGATTTAACATTAATGTATCTATATAAATATATATAATTGCTAGAAATAATAAGTACCTCCTTTACTCAAATTCAATTTATGGACGTACCTAGAATAAGAAAGATTTTGTTCTGATCAAGAGCATGTCGATTTCTTCCATGTCGATTAATGTCGCATTTATATTCTGCGACGACAAGAGCAGTGGAGCAAGAACTGAGATACATAGTTTACATGTGGATTACAAGTGATGAGAACAAGAACATCACATTAAAATATTTTAAATATTCATGTCAATCTATGTATCCTTATCAGGATCATGATTTTGTGAAAGATCAAGCCCCATATTTGTGTTCAAAGAAAAGGGTTTAATTAGGGACGAGGAGCCTATATTATTAATTGAGAAAGGATTTGGTAAGAATTGGTGATGAGATGTGGAATTTGAGCTTAGCAATTGAAAATTGTTGGAGGACTGATGATGAGACGTCGCATATGTTGGGAAAAGTGAAGGCAAATTTGGAGGAGGACAAAAGAAAAGTTGAGAACCAAATGAATTATTCGAATTAGGCAATGAGTTCTCCCCTTGTGTAGGATATGATCCATGGCTGTGGCCGCCTCCGAACGACGAAGAGGCTAACGATAAACTCGAAGGATCCCAGTTGTAGTTGTTAAAATGGCATGCCATTGTTGAACAAGCTAGAAGAGGAAGAGTTTCCTATAGGGTTGCACTCTCTTTGATCTCCAGCCGTGCCGAAAACCTTATTCCTTCCTTGCTAGCTTGCAAATGATGGAAATTTGGATCGAAAAAATTAGGAACAAGAGAAGTGGATTCATGATTTTGATGAAGAGGAATATTCGAGCCGGCCGGAGCAAACATTTGTTGATGAAATTGGCCAAATCCTTGTGGGATTTGAAGTGGAGGGAGATTATCAATATCACTTTTGGTAACATCAAGAAGCCAATCTATTGCTTTGCTAGGTTGACCAAGTCCGAGCTTATCTTGAAGATCATATAATTGAATAGCTGTGGGAACTGAGAGCCTAATTCTTCTATCCCTTAATCCTCTTATCGTGCAAACCTTGCTATGTCTGTCTTTCCCTCCAAACGAACGCGAAACACGTACAATTCTAGGGTTCCTAAACGCTGACCATTGCCTTGAACTCGATGCTGCCTTGGGGAATAATCTTGGAGCTTCACTGACATCACCTTCTTGCTTTGCTTGGAATTTGTTCTTTTCTCTTGAATTTGACATCTTTAATTTTTGGTGTAATTCAAGTAGTACTCCTAGGAAAGCAAGAGGAATTATTTGATGGCAACATATATATGAATTAAAAGATTTACAGTGCAAATATATATAGCAATTCAATTCATTAAAACCAAAGGTCGAATTAGGTTTGGAATTCATCGGTGTTTGGAAAATCGAAGCAAAAAGAAGATGAGAAATCCGTCAACACTTAAAAATAAAATAAAATGGAATGAACGTGAACTTACATGGAGCACAACTTGTTGTAAGCGATCTCCTGCTCCCTCTGATCAAGAACTTTTAGTTTTTCTCGGCTACGAAGAAGAAGATCCAGGACGGATCTTTCACACTATAACGAAAAGGGTTCGATTTAGTTTGCGAAAGGAGTAACTAATAGTTCATATATAAATCTCAGATTTCTCTTTATCTTTCGAAGAGAATAAACTTTATATATATCAAAGAAAAAATCTATATATATCCTGTTTCAGAAAATTAAGAAAGAAGCTAGCTAGAATTCTTTACTATTACACTCATCTGAAAACAAAAAAAAATGAAAAGATAAAGTTATGATGAATCTACTCCCACGTGGCGAATTTATACGTCGATAAGTGAAACTCCGGAGTAAATTTATCAGTTTGATACATACCACAGACTGAACAATCACAGGTTAAATAATAGCTAGATCTCTCTTAGGTCATCTGTGTGTAAATTGAAGGCAATTTCTTTTTTTTTAGCAGTAAATTACAATCTTGTGTGTACATGTTTAATGGCTATGAGGGACCATTTAAAGAAGGCTGCTTCTTACACTTTATGGACTACTACACAACTTTATAGTGCATGCCTACATAGCTAAGTAAAAAGTAATTATAATATCAGCAAACATATTTGAAAGGCCTTAATCTAAACTGATCATATTTGAACCAAATTGGAACAAAAATCAATCTAGGTCAAGTATGTAATCGGGTACAATTGGCTTGAAATCTTCACCCTATCGAGAAGGAGTGTAACTGAATAAACAAGCTTCATGATCATATACATACACTAATATTTTATTGTATTTTATTTTTTTGATAAAAGTTAATTTTTATTAAAAAGTTAGAATGCAGATAAATTTATAAGTGTCAATTATATATTCTCGCTCCATTAGATGAAATTTTTAGCCTTTATATGGAATCATGTGATATTACAATTGGTTGACCATAAGATGACGCACTTGCAAGATATTACAATTTTCTCTTTTATAAGAGGTGTAAAACAATTTTTCGCAAATTCATTTTTATGATATAATCAAATGATTATCCTCAATCCAAGCAATTTGAGCTTGACTTTATGAAGTAACCTAAAACAAACCCTAATTATCTTACCTTATCGATTACTTTAGAAGAAGAAGTAAAAAAATCATTTGGTGCAACATTAATAGAATTCTCTATTGGAATTCATATGATATATTTAACTTAGGATCAGAATCAATCATTTTGTGGGTACATAAGAGATTAGTCTCCAACAAAATAATTTCTAATTAAGATATTCTGAAAGTAAGACCTAAAAGAATAAACATTTCTATATAATTAGGACCGTATTTGTTTATACTAAAGTGGTTGATAACATTGAGAGAGTAGTAGTCATGTGTGAGTTTCCAAAGTTGTGGTTCTCTGGTGTTGAAGTTTGAGATCACTGCAGAAATCGATTAGATCATGACAGAGAGATACATATTGTGTAAGTATATATATATAGTATATAGCTAGAGGATGGACCAAATTTAGGTTTTTTAAAGCTATGTTTTACACACTGTCGTCTGTGTATGAAGAAAGATGGACCACACTTTGTATGTGTGTATATATTGGCAGTGAGATTTTTGCAGGGCAGCAACTTAAACTTCCAGGCCCTAGCTAGTTTAATTAAAACAACGTATTAGCGAAATTAACTTATACAGTTGGAGATTAATATATAACGTTTTGTATTTGGAGTAAAACGACGTATGAGAGGAGGGGTATGTTTGCTTTTCTTAAGCAAAGAAGGAACTTTGACCTTTAATTAATACTGGAAGTCAAAATCACCATAAAGCGCCGATAATTAGTATTCTACATTAATAGCCACTAATTATATCCAGGAAGATGTATGATGTATCTAGAGGATGTTAGGGCACTTTTGAGTTCTTTTGCCTCCAGTAACCTAAACTATATCGAGAAAATGGAAATTACCTTGCACATAGTGTTACTAATTCGAAAAGGAAATAGATAAGGCGGTCTTTCCTCTCATCTATTTACTATCGAGTTATGCGACGTTTTGTTGGATTAATGAAATTCGATTATTTTCAAATAATATATATTATAAGTATAGATAAAAAATCTTTTAATGAAAGAGGAAGTATATCAATTTTAATTACTACATATTGGGATTGAAATCACCGAAATAATTGAAAGAGGGAGAGAAAATATTGAAGAAGAAGTTTTTTTCGCATAAAAATACAGTAGACAGTTCGCTAGTAGCTGCAGTTGTATATCAGTCAAAAAGCTGAACCCTAACCTTTATATCCTTATCTTGTATCGAAAAAACCTAACAAAAAAATTGAACCTAAAAATACTAAACCTAATTAATATTCCTTCAACATCACCCCCTTAATATTCCTTCAACATTTTTGGTCAGGGAACCATAAAAAATTAAACTATTCTTTCATTAATAAATTAACGGAATATATATATATATATATGTACATATAAAATGATGGAAGAATTAATATTGATTCATATATATATGACCATATTTGACCAGGTGATTACATCAAGATGGAATTTAGTGGGTCAAATACTCAAATTAACTACCAGTGCAACTATTTATAACACGACTTGGGCTTTTATTAAATCGAATTATAAATATTACCTTTCTCAGTCTAATTAAACACACAATAACTAGTGTGTTTGTGTCATGTCATTTTCGATCTGTCGATGGTTCATATGCTTTGAAAACGACGGTATTGATGGATATAACCCTAGCAGACGAAGAATAAGAGAGCCGAAAAGAGAGAAAATTTACGTACCCAGTCTGAATATATTGTATCGAATTATTGTAATTCTAGTTTAAAAATATTTACTTTTTTAACTCTATTGTACATATATAGATAAAGCAATTTCTTGAAGATTTATAATGTGTTTCTAACTTGACGATATTTTTATTAATTAAGAAGTGAACAATTTATTAATTAAAATGGTATCATGTTAATTAACCAATAATCTCTTTTAGAATTTTTAACCCTAAAAATTAGACAAAAATCGTAGGTATATTATGAAAAAATATTATCAATGACTCGATAGTTTCATAGATCGGTGGAAAGGACAAAGAAGAAATAAGAATTTTGGTTACATGCCATGGAAACTTGAAAATTGACAAATCTCAATCCCTAGGGCTAGAAATGGAATTTGATGCATCCATGTAGTTCATCTATTTTTACTTAGCATTGAAACCAACCATGATAATTTTATTTTATTTTATTTTATTTTATTTAAGCTGAAACTGAAGTTAGTTAAATTCTTATACATAAGAGTGGAAAGATTCCATTCTATTTCCACAAGAAGTAAAAACAGAATTACAAGTTCGTACATTTTCTTTTTAACTTTTTAGTAATTAATTAATTCATTAATAATGCCTGGATGGATCTGCTTATATAGAATTGACAAAGTGGTCCACTATTTACAGTTTAAATTCCACCAGCATCATTGTCTAATTGTCGCCATTGATTTCCATTTTTCTTTTTTTCTTTTTTTTTTTTTTAATATGGTGAAAAGTAAATGAAAAGTTCAAGTAAATTTCCTACTTCTAAGAATAGGGGTAATAATCGAATTGGGCCGACTTTAGACCGAACTGAACCGACAGATTTAAGCTATATACTCTTTACAGGCCAAGACATCCTAAATCAATGGCTGAGATAAGATCCTATATGGGCTAAGTATGGACCGTACCATGCATTGATTGATGTGGGCCCGAGTTTAATGTCAGGTCGAGGCCCATTTGAATTATGCAAAGTCCAACTGTTTCTCAACATTTCCCTATATCCTCACAGCCACATACTAATCTTTTGTTCTAATAATTGTAACACGAAACAGTAGAAAACTGATTATCTTAGTTTTTTCTATTTGCGAAGCGTTTCAAAACTTTTGTTATTCGGTATTAGCGTTACTTTTAACAATGCCAATCAATTTTGAAAAACAAAAGGAACAAAATAAAGGAGAAGTTATTCTCATTTACTTACTTCCCACTTCTTCTGTATCACCAACTTTTTTTTCCCATGCAAATAGTTTAGGATTCGGCATTTCATCCTTCGAAAAATTGAAAATCCAATTATCAAAAAACGAACATTAAAAATTTATGGATAAATTATAACGTTAAGAATATAAAATAAAATAACTACGTAGTAACTAATATTTTATATATATATAAATATATTACTATAAGTAAGTGGATCTGTCCGTTGGACGAGAAGTCCGTGCTTTTAAAATTTAATAATTTAAATATATCATATGAAAAATTATATAATAATTATTCTTATTAAAAATTATTAAATATATGTCAAATATTATATAAAGGTTATTATTTTGAATCTATATCAGTTATAATTATTTTGATTTTATTTTAAAATCTACAATTCTAGAATTAAAAATTTTTTTTGTTTTCAAAAATAATAAACATAGCAAAAATTAAAAGTTGAATATCAAGATTTGATTTTATAATAAAATTTATAATTACATCTAATTAATTTAATTGTTTCTATTGCCTGAAAAATATGATATGTCCATTTTAATTAAGAATAGAAAAAAAAATATAATAGATTTTTTTTAGGAATAATAGTTTAATAAAAAAATTAAAAAAATAATAATATATATTATATTTTGATTAGGAATAATATTTTTAATAATATGTCCGAATAGGAAAAAAGAAGATATATATTTTTAATTAGGAATAATATTTTTAATAATATGTCCGAATAAGAAAAAAGAAGATATATTTTTTTAATTAGGAATAGGAAAAAAAATAAAATTAATTTATTAATTGTTTGAAAATAAGATATGTTTGTTTTAATTAAGAATAAGAAAAAAAAATATAGCGGGTTTTAATTAAGAATAATAGTTTAATAACAAGAGAAAATAAATATATATTTTATAATTTGATTAGGAATAAATTTTTTTAATTATATGTACATTTGAATAGAAAAAAATATGACATGTTTGTTTTAATTAGGAATATAAAAAAATAATATAATGAATTTTTATTATAAAAAAAATTTTAATAAGAAAATTAGAAAAAAAATTATAGTATATTATAATTTTATTAGGAATAATTTTTAAATAATAGATAGGAAATTGATTAGGAATAAAATTATTAAAAAATAATTGGTAGAAGTTTATTAGGAATAATTATGTTATTATTGTGTTTTGATTTTCTAATTAGAATAAGAAAAAAATTAATACTATTTACTTAAAATTATAACTTGGAACCTAATTAAATTCAAAGTTATAAAATATATGTGTCAAATTACTATTCGTTAATAAAACGTCATGTATCGGATGTTGATTTGACAATAAAATTTGTATTGAAATAAATTTAAAATTTAAAATATATATATAAGAAGATAAGATAAGATGATTTTAATTGATATCTAATTTTAATTTTTTTTTTGAAAATATCTTATACAATCTACCCATCCAAAAATAAAAAATAAATAAAATGAAGGGGTTATGGACTTGGGGTGCCGCGTCATCAGCTTCTCAAAGTCGGATGGTAAAATAACCCTGCATAGAGTTGAAAACAAGGTAGTAGAAGAGTAGTAGTAATAGCAGCAAGCAGTCTCCTCTTCTCGAAGGCTCATTCTCTTGTTCTTGAGCTCTCGAAGCTCAAATAAGGTACTTTTGAGTATTTTTCTTTGATTCTAATATAGATTGACTGTTAAATTTCATGTAATCTATTGGAATTCCATTGTCAAACTACTATTTTGTTGTCGATTGATAGATAATTGTGTTCAAAATCCACTCTTCTTTAACTTCTTGCTCGTCAAATTTTGTGCTTTGATGCCAAACTCCTTTATACTTGTGAGGTTTATGTATCTGGGTGTGTCTTTGTTTTGCTAGATAGCATCAATGGCGGACGAAGTTCATCTTGAACAAAACCTTGCCATTGCCAATGATTTTGTGAAAGTATATTACAAAACGTTGAAAGATCAATCTTCTCAAGTGGGAAATATACTTTATAAGGACGAAAGTTGTTTTTCTTTGGAAACTATAAATTCAAGTACTTATTACTAAGGTTGTTTGTTGTGTTGGATAATCGAAATTGTAAACTCTTTTTGGAGCAGGCTATCAAAGAAAAGATTCAGTCTGTGAATTTTCGAGATTATACGGTGCAGATCAAATCTATAGACAGCTTGAGGAGACTATCAATTGGAATACTACAACTGAACAGCTTGAGGAGACTTTCAAAAAGTTTGGTACCATCAAGCGCAATGGCATCCATGTCAAAACTACCAAGGTATGTGAATTTTCGAGTCAATTTACGAGATTTTCTTGGGATTCGTAATTCATTATTGATTTGTTGCTTAGAAATGACATTTTATCATGTTTCTTTCTTGCAGCAAGGATCATGTTATGGTTTTGTGGAGTTTGAGATGTCAAATTCTATGAAAATCGCAGTTGAGGTATATACAGTTGCTCTCTTTCTTTTTTTCCCAAGTTTAAAGGGTTTCTACTCTAACTCTTAAAATTTTCTTGTCTAATATAACTCTGGTTATCGATTTCAGGCTTCTCTACAATAAAAATCGGGGGATGCAGAGCTTTTGTGGAAGAAAAAATTACTAGATACAACTCAAGTAGAGGCTCCTCCATTAGTGACGGTTCTAGGAATTTGGGTGGACGAGGTAATAATGCTAGGAATATTGAATCGAGAAACCATTCCTCGAATAGTGACGGTTCTAGGAATTTGGGTGGACGAGGTAATGATGCTAGGAATGAATCAAGAAACCTTTTCTCGAATAATGGCGGTTCTAGGAATAGGAATGAATCGAGAAATTAGTCTAATCGGAATCGGAATTCTACTCCTGCGTGAGCAATTAGCATTACCAGAGATTATGTTTTTCTAGCCATAGTTTGAGAAATTTTACAGATGCACTTTGAATGGAAGATTTTGGGAGCTCTTGTGATTTCTATATTTGCTCTCTTTAAGACTTGTTTTTTTACTAAAAAAAATGGCATAAACAAAGAAATCATAATGAGAAATCTGTGGTTTCCACTTTCCGGATTTATAGAAATAATAAATCTATTTATGATATTTATGATAGCATTGGCAGGCCACACTGGTTCTTGTTCTGGTTGGTTGTGATTGTTAATGTCCCAACCAACATTTCGTCTAAATAAAAACTCACCCATGTTCACAATCCCAATTTCTCGTACCCCCATGTTCTTTTTAAGGTTATCCGACCTTTTTTTAGGCACACTCCCCATACATACTACATTACTATAATACACCGTCCGTCCTTAAATAGACGTTTTACGATTAGATGTATTAACTTTTGAAATTAAAATTATAATATTTTCACGTCTTCAAATAGATGACGTTTTAACATAAAAAATAAAAATAGATGATTTTTTATGATTAGATATATCACTTTAAAACTATAATACTCCCTCCTCCTTCAAGTAGATAACGTTTTATGATTAGATATATCAACTTTCGGATGAATAGGCAAAACGTCTAGAGAGACGAGGTAGTAAAAAATATATGTGTAGCAGATTCATTTTATTACAAATAAATTGATAAGGAGATACAACTCATATAATTCTTTTGAAATATACAATTTACTGAAAAATAAACCTTAATTTTAATTAAGACAATTCCTTTGTTCTGTTTTGCCTAGTCAACTCAGCTCGAGTGGAAATTGTTAGTTACTTACTAGTATCGACTCATTGGCAATTGACCCAATACCTTAGCTTTCTCTCTTAACACAAACTTTTGAATTTTGCCTGTTGCTGTCTTTGGAAGTTGATCCTTAAAAACACAACAGTTTTTGGCGCCATGTAATGTGGCAGCCTAGCCCTGCAATACTCTATCATTTCCTTTTCGGTCGGGATTTTCTCGATACCTTTCCTGAGACTCACAAATGCACAAGGCGTCTCGCCCAAAACTCGTCTGGCCGAGCCACTACGGCTGCCTCGTTGACGGCAGGGTTGGTATATAGCACGGACTCGACTTCTACGCTGCTTAAATTCTCTCCTCCACTAATTATAACGTCCTTCGATCGATCCTTGATCTCTAGATAACCGTCAGGATACATCACAGCGACGTCTCGGTGTAAAACCATCCATTGTTTCTCAAGCACTTAGCCGTGGCAATTGGTTCCTTTAAATATCCTAGCATGATACAAGCACCTCTCAACACGATTTCGCCAATCGATAAGCCGTCGCGCTTCACGCTTTCACCTGTCTCAGGATCAACTACGTCTATCTCCGTCATTCCGGCACTTCTCACTCCCTGCCTCGCTTTAAGCCTTGCCCTATCCGTCGCCGGAAGTCTATTCCATTGCGGTTTCCATTCACAAGAAACGATCACGGTTCCTGTTTCAGTTAACCCGTAGCCGTGACTCACGATGAATCCTAGAGACTCCATACGGAGAAGTATGGCGGCTGGCGGTGGAGAGCCGCCAGTAAGCACATGAACAGGCTTCTCAAGAGGCTGTTGAGCATTAGCTAGCATGTTAAGCACTACCGGCGCGCCGCACATGTGCGTCACATGATGTTTCCTTATGAGGCTGTAGATCGTGTTGGCGTCGATTTTCCGGAGGCAGACATTGGTCCCACCAACAGCCGCCATCCCCCACGTAAAGCCCCATCCATTGGAGTGGAACATCGGCAAGGACCACAAGAAAACAGGCCGTTTCGATATCGACCAATCGACCAAGGCATCCATTGCCGTAATGAAACTCCCTCGATGGCAATGTACTACTCCTTTCGGAGATGACGTTGTACCTATACAATGCCGGACGTTACAATTTTAAAAATTTCGACAAAAACAAAACAAAATTAAATTAAAACATTATTACTTATAATTTACCTGATGTGTAGTTCAGTACTATTGGGTCTAACTCATTCAGTGGCTGGATCCATTTGAAATTCGGGTCACCCTTTTCCACCAACCCGTTATAAGTGTCGAGATAATTATGACCCGACTCCATTCCACTTCCATCATCTGCTTCAATTAGGACGACAGGCGGACGTTTCGTGTTAGGAGGAAACAGAGAGATTGCTTCCAGGACAAGCAAAAGCAGGGGAAAGTCTACAAACACGAGCTTCGATTCGCTGTGACGCAAGAGTCTTGCAATCGTACGTGCGTCCTGGCGTGTGTTGATGTTGTTTAAGACACAACCAGCCATTGGAACAGCAAAATGGAGCTCATACATAGCAGGAGTGTTGGGTGCCACAACGGAAACCACTTGCTTCCTTTTCAACCCAACAATGGACGATATCGATGATGCCAGCTGGAGACATCGACGGTTAGTTTCAGCCCACGTGTAGGCCTTGTCGTTGTACACGACAGATAAGCATTCACCGTAGACAATGGCTGCTCTCTCTAAGAATCCCATCGGAGTTAAAGGGAATGAGTTTGGAGCACTTGGCTTTAGCTCATCCATCTTTTTTTTTTTTTTTTTTCACTTAGAACAGTTTCGTACACATTTAATTTATATACTATGAGTGAGTATTTAAGCATTCATGATACCAAATTTCTATAACTGATCAGTTTCATTAATTTTTCAATTGTACAGTTCATGAAATTTGGTAATGGAGCAGTTAATGTCTACCTACACCTATTTATTATATTGTCACATTAAAATGTTCTCTATCCATAACATACAAACATTTAGAATGTCAATGTATAATGTTTGCCAAAATAACTTAAAAGGGTGTGTTAGTTTTCGGTCTTGCTTCGAATATCTCAAAATACGTTTCTTTACTAAAAACGATTAAAAAATACGTATTTTGAGAGAATTTGATGTAAGACGCAACATGTTCCAGACACAACACGAACGACCATTTTTTTCCTTTTTTTTTACCCATCAACCAGAACCACCTTAGCTGTCTTCTTGTTTCATTCTAAGAAATGAATGTAAGAGTAAATTATAGAACTGCTTTAAAAAGTTGTACTTTTGAGGGTATATCAAAATTCTAAGGAGATTTGAATTTCACACATGTGATCATTACTTTTAGGACATTCTCTGAACTTCAGGTGTCCCATTTTGATGATCAACAGTCTTCTTGTGTTTCATAAACCATTAAAAAAGAAGTTATTACAAAGTGTAAGGATGAAAAATCATAATTACTTGCTTTACAAGAAATCTAATAGTAGTAGTAATTTAGTTTGATTTCTGCAAATTGGATACCAAATGGCAGCTGCGAAAGCAGCAGATCCACCAATGACAGAAACAAGAGCCACGGCAAGTAGAAGCACGGTTTCCCAGGCGTAATCTTCTGGCACAAGGTAAACAACGAAGGACCCAAAAGCAATAAACCAATGCTCAGGGTAAAAAGTGTCCCTGGAGTTCCAGGATCCGTGGCTGCCGAAAGGACACCTAATTCTTCAGCCTTAGAGAGTAGACCTAACTTCTCGATGGACGAAAGCGACAGACCAAACTTCTCTGCTGCCGATAATAGTCTGCCTTCTCCGCTTTCGTCAGGAGTTTCAGCTGTTCGACACGTGTCAGTAGCTTTACAGGACTCGAGTTCCCTGATAGACTGGTTCTCGCTGGTTCGCCGACAGGAAACACTGTTGAGCTCTGCAATTTTTAAATATGCTTCTAGGATTCAGTTGTGCAATTTGAAGTTAACAGCAAATTTCATTCATATCAGTAAAGATAAACGTCATGGAGTGGAATAGCTAAATAGTCTTTCTCCTTTCGTTTAAGATTAGCTAACGAATGAGCGATACTATTCCCTCCCCTCCTTAGAGTTGGCTAGGAACTGGTTCTGAGCCAGTTCCGGTGAAGAATAAAGCTAGTAAAAAATTCGATTGGAGCCAATTTCGGTTCAATTCGGACTAATAGTCAATCGATATAGTCTTAACGATAATAATAATTCAACGATCGCGCACCAAGCTCGATAAGAGCTAGTTCTAAGAGGTAATAAAGCAATAACCTTGATTCAGACAAACTCAAAACATAATTATCGTATAAGCGAATCGAATATCGGATCAGTCAAGAGGGTTTACATTTACATAATGATTTATTAACTCAGAAAATGTGAAATTAGTGACAGACCTTGGCGGAGGAGACAGTTTTGTTTGCAGGTTTCTGGGCAGCCATTGATGGAGGCTTCATAAAGCTTGCTCCTTTATTCATTCTCTGAGAAGGGTAGTAGGAATAGATTGATGGACTCCTTTGAATGCACTCGCCTCCATTTTTAGTCTTTCAAAGCTTTTTTTTTTCCCTTAATTTTTTGTTTCATGTAGAGTGGTGGTGTGTAAGTGTTCTTAGGTCGGTAGGTAGAAGATGAGATTCCAGATCCTAGAGGATATGGGGTGTCCACGTGTTAATCATTTATTGGTCAGATTTGCAACTTGAGTTTTCTACGTGGCCCGGTTCAATTGCTATAACTCGAACCGGAAGTTGACCATTCCTGAAATCGGCCATGGCCCTCACATTTTAAAAAAGTTCATATAGGTCCTTATAAAGTATATAGTTATATACAAATTTATTGTCAATTACTCCGTAATAAGCGTTATGTGTCAATGTCCAAGTATTTTTGTCATATTTTTGCCGTAACTTACTAACTTTTAAGAGATCAAAAGTTTAATACACTCAAATAATGATTCGAATCGAAAAGTCACGGTACGACTATATTTAAAAGTGTTTTCGGACACATCAATAGTATTTTTATATTTGAAGTTTACATCCAAGCTAGCCTAGTTCTTTCCTTATCAGTTTTTGGATGTCCTCGACTATTATTACGATGTGTCTTCTTGTACAACTTCCAATAATTGCATTTTTCAAATTTTTTCTCCAACTCACTTTTCATTTTTTCTACGTTCAAAAATTGAAAATACATATAGTCGATTACGTTTAAAAGTTGAAAATACATATAGTCGATTCCGTACAGTGGAATGGAGGATTATCGTTCTCGTCGTCTCTTTTCACTTTCTTCCATTTCGGAATACGGAGGAAATATATATATGTTGACCTAATTAAGTTTCTTGCATCCCGTCCACGTGGAAATTAGTAAAGGTGAGTTGCCGATTAGGGGTATATATATTTGCATTTGCCTTGTTAGAGGTTCCTCTCCTTGACAAAGCAACATCTGTTTTTTCCTCACCGTCTCTTTTCTTTTAATATTATTATTATATATCTCATTCGGTTTAATTTTTATAATTAATAGTATTATTATCTCTGATCGATCGGTCTTTCTTAAAATTATGCCGACATCCAGATATATCACTGTGGTGAGGGCTGTCGGAGACGACGGAAAGGAAATGGACGGAGTTTTATACAAATGCAAACCTGATATTGTCATCATTTGCTATTGCCATGGAGATTCTCTGTCTCCTCGACAATTCGTCGAGCACGCCGGAGCTAAGAACGTCATAAACCCGTTAAAGCACATAACCGTCGTCCGAAATCCAGGTAGTCCAAAAAGTAGCTATATATAGTCAGGGTTCTTATATATTACTAACTCCGTCCCAAAATAAATGCGTCAAATTCTATATGCATATAAAAAAATTTACAATTATTTTAGGACGGAAGTAATAATAACTAGTATACTATTTTTTTTTTTTAATTTCAATATAGCTCTAACTAGTTTTTGTGTCCTTTTCAATTAGCACTGTTAAAAAAATTACATATGATATTGATTATAAAAGAAATTATTACATATGATTTTTAACAATAAACGACGTCACGAAAGTGTGGGTTGACATCTCTCTGGTTTGAAAATTCTGTGTTTTTTTTGGGTCCCTGGTCTTATTGTAGAAGATGAAAGCTTCACCCAAAACTTTAGAAGTTTAAATATCGCCCCTGGTTTAAGACGGAAACGAATTTTCTACCAAAAAGCTTCAATGTTACGATCGTCTAACTGTCACGAAATGTTACTCAATAACACTGCAACTCGATTATGTAAATTCTTACCCCAGTAACAGTTTAATTACCAATAAGACTACAACTCGGAATTAAAATTAGTATTAGTCCATTTACATCAACTCGGAACTAATTTTTTCTTTTTTGAAGTTAAATTTAGTTCCGAGTTGTAGTTGTAGTGTTATTGATTAACAAACCATCAATAACACTACAACTTGGTACAAAATTACTTCCCAATATCAATTACACTACAACTCGGTACTCAATTTACTTTCAGGTCTACTGGTCTAACCAGCATAACAGACAAACTAAAAAAATCTGAAAGAATGATTGGTGGGGCTCAGAGTCAGACAGGAGTGGAGGAGACTCCATTAATGGCCTTGGGATGAAGAACCAAAAAAAATTAAAAATTAAAAAGGTCTGAAACTTAAGCAAGCCCATTTCTACATATAGAGACAGAGCTGGATTCTGGGTTTTGTAGCAAGCAGCATGCCTCATAAACAAATAAAAGTCGAAACTATTTATAAATAACAAAATCTTGGTTTACTGATAATAATGAGTCACTAACTAGGTTTAATAAATAGGGATTACAAAGCAAACAGTAAGTTAAAATTCTAATATCAGCAGCAGCAAACGAGCATGACAACTTTCTTTCTACCAAGACGATTTCATTTTAGAGATTTCTTCTAGCAAGAACCTGGATTCTGCAGCATAATCAATTGGAGCAATAGATCTTATGGTTACCCTTTGCCTCTTCTCATAGTTGTACTCATTCTGAGACACACTAACACGGAAAAGATGTGGAACCCATGTGACTTGTTTCAATGTAAGTTGATATGGATTATCCTCACCCTCCTGAAATTTGAAGACATAATGAATTATTTTTCTTACAAAATACGTAAATAAACCCTAAACCCTAAACATTTCCTGTTAGATTTGATGGTCATTGCTGATTTACCTGAGATCTCAGATTATCGAGCTCCTCGGCAGATAGGCCCATAATTTTCTCTGCCTCGTCATTGAAAGTAGACACCCAAGTTTCACCACTATCATCAGAGACCTTCACTGACATTATATATCTGTTGGTAAAATAACACGATCAACATTGCAATTTCATAGACAAGGCAGTGTGCAAAATTACTGGTTCATGATCCAAAAGCATACCTTAAACTGCACTCTTCATCATTCTTTTGACATCCTTCACACCAGTATCCAGATCCCATAGCTTCAGTCACTTTCTTATTGCATGTTTTGCAAGCTCGGTACCATAGTGTCTGGTCAGGTTTGATAAAACTTATGTATGCCCTAATGCTGAAGAATACAGGCTGAACAAAAGAAGCATTATTAGTATGGAGCAAGCAATCATCTAGTATCAGGAACTTTTCTGCACAGTTAATGTTGAAACACCTTTTCAGAACCCAGAGACGGGTTAGATGTAATATGTGAAAGGGAGACTCGATCAGAGTACATAGATCTCATTCCGCCGCTCGGCGAAGAACCCAAGCCAGCGCCAATAGAGGCCATTGAAGCTCCTTTACCTTCAGAATCAAACCTGTGCAGCAAAAACAGAAGAATTAAATACACTGCAAGAACAGAATAAGTAAGAGATCAAGCAACTAGTTCAAAGCTACAAACCAGGATCTAAGCTTATTTGCTTCAGGGGAATCAGGATTTATCTGAACAGCACTTCTGCTTATTGTCGACAAAGATACACCTGCAAATGTAGAGACAGGATGAATACAAACTCTTTCACAAGCAAACCATCATAACAAAAATGTTCATAGTTAACTGATTCACCTTGGAAGTCTCCAACCTTCACAGATTTAATTGCCACTACGGGGGACTTATCAGCTATATCAAGCAACTCTTGACCAATGTCGGTGGCAAGTTCATTCCAGAGAGAGACCACAACAGTCTTCTTTCTGCATTAAGATATTAAAAATGAGTACAACACAATCATGTGTGAAGTATGCATGTCATCAGTGTGAAAATAACTTACGACTGGTCAGCAATAGTTATATCACGTTTAGGGACTGTCTCATTGTTGCTTTTTCTTCGAATGCTCATTGTAGGCGAAACATTTTGTACAACTCCAATGATATCTGCAATTATTAACCATAAAAGGCCACATCAATTAATGTTAAGGAATAAGTTAAAAATAGATGGATTGTCCATTGTGGTACTCACCGACAAACTCCTTGCCATTGACATAAGGGCCTAATTGATCAATTGAGACAAAGTCAAACTTAGTCTCTGGGATAAATGTTTCCTCATTGCTGGCTTCTTCAACCAGGGAATTCTCATTCAAGGTCATTTCATAGTTGTTTTGAACTGTCTTAAACTGCTTATTAGCAACTTTTAGAGTTCCCTTGGTTATATAGTAAACCTTCCCAAGCTGGAATTTCTCAAAGAATTTCTTTGCTCCTTCATTGAACATCGTTGCTTGTATTTGTGTACCCTGAAACAAGAAAAAGCAAGCTCAAATCATGCCAGTTCCAATATAGAGCATAACCCATCATGTCATGGAAATTACCAAAAAAAAAACAAACAAAATAAACAAACAAAAGTTAGTGAGCTTACATCTTCATCGGTTAACTCTACATTAAAGACACATCCTTCTCCCCTTACATTCTTATAGGTTCGCATGTTTCCTTTGTTCGTCACCCGAACCTTAATGGTCCAATTGCCTTGATAAGGATTCAAGGAAACAAGTGGATGAACTCTTCGTGAGACTGCCATTCGCGTAGCAGGAGCCGCACTGAAAATTCAGTTAAAGGGGTCAATAAACAAGAACTATAAATTTTCTAAAATAATATGTTTGTTCATATTCACAATTATAGACAAGACCTAAACCACCACAAGATATTATCATCCGACAAGCGACGGCCAAACCAGATTAATCCAAAACACCAATCATCTTGTTATTTACAAATTACACATAGGGAAAAAAATTGCAGTCAAGCAGCATTCATTACTCACAATAACAAGATAGATTAACAGATTATAAACAGCTCTTATCGCATAGTTTCATTGTAGGATCAAGCAAAATCCTTTCACGTTTAAGAAAACGAACTCACTTTCCACGTTGTTCATGAACAATCTGAGCAGCTGACTTAGAAACGAATTCCTGCTTCGGCTTCAGAACAATCCCGCTGTTATCCTTGTTAATCTCACTCGCAATCGTAGCTTCTTGCTTCGGTTTCAAAATGATACCAGATTGTTGTTCTTCTCCACTCTTAATCTCAGTTTCGAGAGCAGAAGTAACCACCTCCAGTTTCGACACGATTAGGAACCTGTATATAAACAAAAGGCAAAAAGCCCCTCAGTACATCTAAATCAAAACCAAGTAATTTAGACACAAATCAGAAAGATTCAAAGGGCTTACTTTTCTGATTTGACATCATTCAATACATAATCAAGCACGCGCAAAAGACCCAAGTTTTGGATCTTCCCTGCTTCAATATCAGGTGTAAACGTCGATTGAAGGAGCGCTTTTAGCTTCTTCTTCCCATCACTAGCAGTGAACCTAAAATCCCAGAAAAACAAAATATCGATTAAAAATCTTCTAAATAGAAAAGTCAGATCAAATGTAACAAAACCGGGATTAACGAGCATCAAACCTGTAAGATTTCCCATTTCCAATACGGGTCAGATCCAGAACTTGAATTACGATTTCAGGGAGATTCGGATTCAAATCCGGTGTTGGGTTTGCTAGGATCGTCGATATCGCATCTTGGGTCACCGATTTTGCAGCCATTTTCTATCACTAACCACTCTATCTCTCTCTAGATTGAAAATGTGAATTGTAAAGAGGGGTTCTTTCATTTTTGTACTGGCTCAGTTTTTTTTTGGCGCTAATCGCCATTGTTTAAAAATTTTAATTTGTGTTTCGCGCCTTTCAGTGAGAACGAAAAGTTTTACCAGCCCGCCAAGGCGCCACGTCATTGTTGGAGGGAGTTTTTTTAAATTACCTTTAAGCCCTTTTTAGATTCACGTGACCGGTGTTTGTTCAAATACGATTTTAACCTTTTAGATTTTTTGATGATTAACCTTTTAGATTTATGTGAATGTAATCGAAGAAGTAAAATGGTTCAACCGTTTGATCGGATAAAGTTGTCGGTTTTTTTTTTTATCGAAATTGCAACTCAAACACGAATTTGATGTATGTTAAAACTAAAATCGAACGACAAAATAAAAATTTATGGAAAAATATGGATTTAAATTGGTTAAAATTTATCGGAACGATTCAATTTGAATCTTCAACCGGCCAGATTTCCAAACCCATCAAATTCACGTTTTCGTTCTCATAGTCGAACCGATTAGCTACACAATGAGGAGGACTATATGGACTATGAAGTTTTAATGCAATTACCTTTTTACCCTTTTAATGTCAGGTGACAGGTTGCTATGTAATTACATTTCAACCCTTTTAGATTCATGTAAATGTAACCGATGAATTAAAACGGTTGAACTGACGATATGTAATCCATTAAATGATTTGATCGGTTAAGTTGGTCGGTTTTTTTCTAATTTTAACCCAAACACAAATGTGATGCATGTTAAAACTAAAATCGAACGAAAAAAAATGCAAATTTACAAAAAAGGATCGATCGAAATTGGCTAAAATTGATTGAATCGAAACTTCTAAACAGATTGGTTCGATTTGAATCATGAACCGGCCAGATGTCCAAAGCCATCAATTTCATTGATTTCGTTGCTTTAAACCGAATCTTTGTCCATGATTAACTCGAAATTGACCAATTTATCTATTTAGGAAAGATAATGTCAATTTATCTGAATTGGAAGGAGCAATATAGTAATTAAAAAACAAAAATATCGTAATGGTTAGTATTGGTACGTATAAAAGTATGAAAAACAACTATTATTGTATATTGGGGGAGTATTTTACAAACTAGCCTAAAGTTTAATTGTCCTTTTTCTTTAACAACAAGAAAAGCAACACCATTTGTTTTTGTTTCGAGGTCGTGCTGAATTTGGCGGAATAGGTTGTTTGGATTCATTAAAGGCAGCTTCGTCTTCGTCTTCGTCTTCCGCTTTTGTCGGTGTTTTCGGGCTCTCCTTAGGAGTTTGTGGCTGTGATTGTAGCTGTTTCGATACTTTTCCTGGCTTTGATGAACAACTTTTATCTACCAATCTGCACAAAAGTGAATACACTTAGGATGACTTGTGGAAGAAGGCAACTTTTATATACATAAATATATATGTGTATATATATAGAACAAGCAGAACTATATAGTGTATTTTGATACGGAGGTAGTATATGGAGGTAGTACATGCGTAATCAAGGATTCGGACTTACATTGGAAATGCGAAAGATTTTACACTTCCCATACTATCGTCAGAACGAATGGAATTGCTTCCCAAATTAGGATGACTTGTCGAAGAAGGCAACTCTTTTACTGAAGGAAGTTTCTGCACTCTAATTGGAACTTCGTCTTCTTCTTCTCCTTCTTCTTCATCTTCTTTTATAACATTGTCTCTCATCGTCCATGCAGCCGTCGCTTCCATCACACCAAAATCCGATTTATTGTTAGGCGAAATATCAGTCGACTTATTATTATCCGTGGGTGTTGAAGGCACTGTGGAGTCTACCGTGGGGGCATCCGATAATAATGGATCTCCGATAAAACTCATGTTTCCCGTATGTATACTAAACAGCGATTCGTTGGATGCAACGCTCCATTCATTTGGAGCAGTTGAAATAGTTCTGGCGAATACGTGAGATGGGATTCTATACGTAGAAGGCGAAACAGCAGGGTCGACAGGATCCATAGCACTCGTCGGAGAAGATTGTGTTATAGATGGAGATGGCATACCGTCTTTTCCTTGTGTAGAAAGTAATAAGCTGTCGGCATCGGACTTTCTCGGTTG
The DNA here is from genome assembly GCF_046630445.1 of Rutidosis leptorrhynchoides. Lineage (NCBI taxonomy): Eukaryota > Viridiplantae > Streptophyta > Magnoliopsida > Asterales > Asteraceae > Rutidosis > Rutidosis leptorrhynchoides. The sequence continues at coordinate 52,251 of NW_027266400.1, read as the reverse complement.
ATGAGCGTCTAAATGATCGAATGGGACTTCGTAAGAAGAAGACGTTACGGAGGACGAGGAAGCAGTTGTTGTGTTCAGCCTTTTTCCGGGTGTATCAATATCATTGTCAGCCGGCAAATTTGCAGACTCCATAACTGATAAAAACAACTCTGCTTTCAATTTCAGGCCGCAATAGCTTGTACAACACTCATATATCAAAATATGTATACTTCAAATTCTGAAACAAGAAATTACACGTGACACATCAAGATCATATTATTGGTTAAACAAAAATAACATCTAAAAGCTAACATCGTGAGAATCAAATCAAAAACTCAAACCAAAGTAGGCTATGACTTATGATTTACATTTCTAGGTATCCTATGAACACTTCTGAGTAATCTTATGTCACACTTATACATTGAATTTTTATTAATTACCTTGTCTGGCCACATTACAACGAACAATAACCTTTGGACCTATATATCTATGGCACACTCTATGCAATATATACTACCTTCTTGAGCTATCTTGTGGCACACTCTATATATCGAAAAAATTACCTTCGAAAGCTATTTCGAGCTACGGCCACCCATTTTAATACTCCCCCCGTCTCAAAATAGATGTAAATTTTTCAATATAAATTGCATGTAAAAATTTGCATATATTTTGAGACGAAAATAGTATTAAATAAATAAAAAATATGGTAGGGATATGCCCTTCTAACAGTGCAAGCACATTTCGAGCTAAGACCTAGTGCTTTGTAACAAATAAATTCCGTAAATCGGCTAACTTCAAAGTTCAATTATAATCCAAAATTCTAACGGATAACATGCATATAACACATCGAAAAAATTGGTTTGATCTAATGACATAATTCAATTCTTCTACGGAAAATAAATTAACGAATGATTTTTTTTTTTTGATGAAACGAATGAAATTACTACGCAGAATAACTTACGTTGAGAGATTACCCCAAAGGATTTCCACCAAAAAAAAAAAAAAAGGCTCTTGATCAAAACCCTAGAAATGCTAAAGCTTGATGAACAAATTCACTAGATGACCCAGAAATTAATTACAATCAGGTTCATCAATGGAAGAAATGAACAAATGATGATCAGAAGCAACTGAATGGTGATGAGTAGAGATGAGGATGGATTGGATTTTCTCAAGGCCTTGCATGGCTTTAGGCGTTTTTTTCTCATGTTTCATTTTCTAAATAAAAATTAACTGAATGAATAATTTTTATTTTTTCCCTTCTTATTACCCCGTTTCAAAATATATATAGAGGTGAATTTACAATAATTTTCAATAAATACATATTTATTTGAGTGAATTTCAAAATATAAATATCATGTATTTTGATACGAAACTCGTTAATATTTATAATATTTTCATAAAAATCGAAGGTTATTAAATGTTTATCCAATACAATATAATAATTCAATATCCATAATTTGTTGGGAGGAAAATATGAAGTATGGATTAAGCCTTTTATCAAAAGGCTTTAAAAACATTTGGGCCCATTATTCTTAATGGGCTAAGCACACATCGAAGATGTTAGCTTTACTGGCTCTGTACTTTATGCAAATGTGAGCCTTCTCCATTTATTTATTTATTTATTTATTTTTTCTATTACAAACTACTCAAATAAAATCGTTTCCTCATTGAATCAAAGAAAATATATAGTCAAATAGGCCACGGTCTGATTGGCGAGCCCTCTCCAATTGGTGTAGGTGTACGTTAAGAACAATATATAATTATATAAATGATTTGGTCCATTTAATAATTAATCTATTTTTTGCTGCTTATCTATAATGACATGAATTAATGGAAAGAAGATAAGATAATGACCCATAATTGACCATGTAATTATTATTATCGGCCCTCCCTCGAGGTCTCTATATATATAGAGTCAAATTATTTCCGACATCTTTATTTATTTAATTTATTTATTTATTTTCACTCTTTAACTCATATAGTGACTTGGATTACTAGACATAATGGCATTTAGGTCCATAAGTTAATACCATTAAAGATTTTCCAACTTCACTTTTCCAGTTCTCCTTTCATATTTACATCCTTTTTATATGATAAATTATGAAATTAATAATAAAACTAACGGAATTCATCAACAGTTCCGCATATCGAATTTTAATATTCATGTGTAAGTGATGAGGTAATATATAATGTGTACACGAGAATTTCTTCTAAAGTTGATCAAATCTTGTTAATGCAATTTAAAAAAAAAAAGGTTCGTTAATGCATGTTAGGGAATATTAAGGAAAGTTAATAATCTTTCTTAAGTAGTACGAGTGGTATATCATGTTTTAACCTTGTTCAAGAGTTTGAAGTCAAACTCATGAATCATCATTGTCAAGTGACCTCAATTAGAATTTTCAACCATGGACCTCAAAAGCTAAAAACTAGAGAGAGAGAGAGAGAGAGAATTGCAGAGGAAATCCCACATGTTCTGCTAAACAAATGGTTTTTATCAATTTTTTCCACAACCGAGGAAATTTCCATTTAAGTTACTCTCTCCAAAGTTTTTTTGTTTTGTCAAAAAAATCAAAACCATCTTCTTCTTCAGAACTCAAAAACTCTTTCCCATGTCTCATTTTTCTTTCATTTGCCATTAAACCCTGAAATTTTCTGCCCCTACCCACCTTTTCTCTTAAGAAAAAAACTTGTTTTTTCTGTACAAGATCAAGCTTTTCTGATATTTTCTCAATAAGTTTACATGTCTGTGTTCATGGGGGTGTGTTTGATCTTCTGTCTATTTTCAAATACATAAGTATATATGTATGTGTGTTTTTGATCTTCTCTGGAAAGTTTGATTTTTAAGTCAGCTGTGTGTTTGTAGTTGTTTTCTGGTTTATTCTAATATTGGTTTCTGTATAAAGTGACAATATTAAGCAAAATCTGTTTTATGATCTGTGATTTACATAAATGTTTTCGATTCGAAATTGGCTAATGCACAAGTTGATGTTTTTCCATCTGTCAGTCTTCTTTATTCCAAGATTTTCTGAAGGATAGGATAATAGTCTATACCAAAAACACAACTTTCAATCTTTCATTGCTCTAAAACCCTTTCATACTCATTCTCAGATTGCATAGACATCGATATCTATCGTCTGTCAATCATAGAAACTTGAGGATCATCCCTCTTGAGATTGTGTGTTTGATTGATTTGGCTAGGATTTGTGGATGGCTGAGTATCAGTCAAATGATGGAGAACAGCATGTGATTGCTGCTGCTAGGCATATTGTAAAAGCTTTAGGGTCAACCAAGAATCTAAGCGACGATCTTAGACGAATTCTCTTGGATCTTGATTCTCACTTATCGTCGTTGACCATTGTTACAGAAGATGGAGGTGGTGGCGGCGGAGGAGGAGGAGGATTATTTCAGATCGAGCAGCGTCTCAAAGATGCAGAGAAAAAGGTAATGAATGGGGAAAAATCTAGGATAGTTTCATTATCTGAGTATTTGGAAGCTGTCAATGAAGTTCAAGTACTAAGAGAGAGTTTAAGAGGTTTGTCTCTAAAGGGAAATAAAAAGCACAATGAATTATTCGGCCGAGCTGATAGAATCTTGCACATAGCAATGTCTTCTCTAGAAGGAGAGGTGGCTCACATTCTAGTTGAGCATAGGCAATTTCTTGAACCTGATTGCATCTCCTTTCGTTCTCATGGAAATGAGGTTGTTTATGATGAATCGTTTGTTTCATTGGATGATCATGAGGAAGCTATAAGCTCGAGTAATAATGATTCTGATGTATTGATCATACATTTGGTCGATCCAAAGATTATTCCTGATCTTAAGTCCATTGCAAATACCATGTTTGCATCTGATTATGGTCTGGAATTCTGTCAGGCTTTCATTTGTTTCCGGAGAGAAGCTTTAGACGATTACATGGTTGTTCTTGAAATGGAAAATGATCTGAGCATTGAGGAAATCATGAAGCTCGAGTGGGAAATTTTGAACAACGAGATCAGGAAATGGGTTAGAGCTATGAAGATCATCACCCGAATCTATCTGGCAAGCGAGAAACAGTTCTGCAACAAGATTTTGGGGTATTTTGGAATATCGGTCAATCCACGCGTCTTTGTGGAGATAACGAAGCCTTCAATTTTGCGTGTCCTGAATTTCGGAGAAGCTGTTGCAATGGGAAGTCTTAGACCTGAAAAGCTGATTCGGTTACTTGACATGTATGAGGTTATGGCAGAGCTTCTTCCAAATGTTAACGAGCTTTTCTCAGAAGATGTTGGCTTTTGGTTTAGGAATGAATACCAAAAACTTCTAAGGAGCATTGGTGAATCAGCAAAGGCGACTCTTTGGGAATTCCGAAATGCAATTGCATCTGATGAATCCTCGTGCCCTTTTCCTAATGGTGGAATTCATCATCTAACTCGATATGTCATGAACTACCTCAAGATTCTCACGGAATATACAGATACTCTCAATCTGCTTCTCCGAGACCCTGATTCGAAGGACGATTCAAATCTCGTTGTCGCTGAGCCGGAGAATGTCAATCCGATCAGTTGGCATCTCCGGTCGATAACATTTACATTAGAATCCAATCTGGAGCAGAAATCGAGATTGTACAAGGACCAACCGTTGCAGCATATTTTCATGATGAACAATATTCATTACATGGTTCGGAAGGTCATGGGAATAGAACTTAGGGTTCTGTTCGGAGACGAGTGGATAAGGAAGCGTGCAGGGAAATACCAGCAGCAAGCAAGAAATTACGAGAGGGCCACTTGGAGTTTCATCCTCTCACTGCTCAGGAATGATGGGAACTCATCGAGAAGCGTCAGGGAGCGGTTGAGGCTTTTCGCTGCTGCTTTCGATGAGGTCTACAAACTCCACACTCGATGGTCCATCCCTGATCCTGGGCTTAGAGATGATTTACGAATTGCAAACTCAATGAACCTCATTCCTGCATTTCGAAGTTTTCTTGGCCAACACTCTAGTCACATCAACGATAGACATCTCAAGTACTCCGTCACTGATCTAGAGAACTTGCTCTTGCATTTTTTCGAAGAATTGCCAGGATCGTTACACAATTCTCGGAGGAGATGAAGCCGGAGCCTCTCCAAGGGATCTAAATCAGGGTCAGATAACCTTTTCTGATTTTATTCTTTATAAACATGTGCATTTTGAACTCGAAAAAAAGAAGAAGAAGAAGAAGAAGTGCAGTAGTAGTAGATTTACTTTCATTTCGAGTGTAATTATCACATGAATGCCTGTTCTAACAAACCTCAGGTAAAATGTGGCTATACTCTTGTATCATATTCAAAATGTCGGATTACAGAACCTGTTTTGTTCAAGTTCTTCCAACTCCTGCTAGTATACGTACATATAATCTATTTTTACAGATTATGTTGTTCTGGAAAAGTAGTTAAATTTATCAGTTCATTCATGAGAGCAGAATTCAAACTCACGGTGCTTATTATCTCACCACCAGCTGCTGACTAGTAGATTGCCGTTGTGTCATAATTACGATTGATTGAAAACGTCAGCGACAGAACCTATAGTTGCATGCAGGCCAAGCATTGAAGTCTACTTCAATGGAAGTTAAAATTTGTTGCTACACATTCATGTACCATTAAAGTCTACAAGTTGACAAAAGTTGTTGAATGGTAGTATATATAATAGACACTCACAGTTGGATCTGGTCCTGCTCATTTATGCACATTTTTTGTTCTTTCTAAAAGCATTTTTGACATGGTAAAAGTTGACCTGATCAATGTAACCCATCTGTATCCAACAAGAAAACAAAAGTTAACGAAGTTTTACAAATTCAAGCTCAAACTGAGACAAACCTATCGGAAATTTCTAGTGTGTTCGTTTGGTGTTTGAAGCATGCTACGTGTTGCTCCAAACACCCTTAAAAGAAGTGATTTTTACTAAAAATGGCAAAGAATGTCAGAAGCAAGACGGAATGCTCCTTTCCTATTCCGACTAAATTTTTGCAATCAGACACATAATACAGTTGCAAATAAATCAACTAGGAGAAATTTTAACAGAGAATTTTTACACATGTTGAAAAATTGCTTCAATAATAAGGCGACATTTTATGCTTTATGACTTTACATAACCAATAATCAAACTCGAGTGAAAGATTATTATGTAACTAAAACATCATAAGGTTCAAAGAACACTGTACAATGAAGATTTCAAGCAAATACCTAGTGAGAAAATAGAACAAAACGCCTAGCAAGACCGACACAGGAAGAGCTGGCAAAGCTTTCTGATACAATGCCAAAAGCATAAGTGTGATTCCTAGACCAGCTATAATTGCTAAATAGCAAGCATAAACTGTCATGAAATCATACATTGCTGCTCTTCCAACTAACACACTGTAAAAAATAAAGTCTCCGAGCCCGAGCTTGATCGCGCCTGATGATCCTAACCCCATCCCCTCTAATACCAAATTCTCAGCTTCCTCGCGTAATTGTGGCTGGATATTAATCCGATGCTGGATTAATGGAGCTGAAAGTTCCTCATTATTTTGGCCCTCCTCAGCTCTAATCAAACCAATGTTGTTCTGTCCACTAAGAACTGGAGAAATAGAATTGGTAATCGTGTTTGATTCAGACGCGCGATCCGGAATCGTGTTTTCGACATTTCCCCTGTCTCTCCATACTCTTCTCTGAACAACACCCTCCCCAGGATTTGAGTCATCGTTAGTAACAGGCCTAGCCTCATAAACCAAAGCAGGAATATCTTCGTCTCTTGATATGGCAAGCTCGACTAAAATCCTTAATGGCCCAACAGGCAACAAAACAGCAGCAAGATCGTACAATGACATTGCAATTAAAAGCGACCAAGTCGTCCATTCGGGTAAAAGAGTGAACCAATAAGCAACCAACATACCGATAATGACTAAGTAAGCTTGCGTGACAAGAATTGCCATTTTCGACATGAACACAGCCAGAACTCCCACGATGGAAAAGTTAAACAATAGCAACAAAAATGTGATAGAATCAATGGGGACATTAAAATCCTGAATCAAGAATACTGCAATTTCGCCACCCATGACACCCAACACCATAAATGCAGAGAAACCCATGTACAGTTTTAAGAATTTAGTGCATCCAAAGTAAAATAGAGCTACTAAACCGAAAGTAGCAATCGTGACGACACCCACAAAAGCTAGAGAATTCAAAAGGGCACCTTTGAATTTGTCCCATGTCGAATCAGAGCTGGTCTCGTCGTACACCATTGAAGCTATTGACGTGACCTGTGTTGATTCGCTGTTTGAATTTAAAATGGAGACCAAAATGACCACCAGGAACATACAAATTGAAACTGGAGCTATGATTCTGACGATTTCTTCACCTAATGAATTGAGAATGCTGGACGGTTTCTGAATTCGTGCCATTGGGTTTCTCAATTTCAAGATCAAAATTGAAACTTTTTGGTGGGGATTATTAGTTTTTAGTGATTCGATTAGGGATTTTGATTGCTTGGGAGTTGGAAGAGGAAGACCAGTGGGTGGCGTTTACTTACAATTACAAACACTGTTATTGGAGGAGAAATGGCCAAACTGAGCGTCTGGTCCTTAATGTTTAGAATGTGGTCAAAAGGTTCCTTTTATTTGTGTTTTATAGATTATTTGGTCCTTCTGTTCACTGATTGAATCTAACGGCTGTGATAAGCTCCGGTCTATATAATTCAACGTTCCAGATCTTTTCACAGAATCCTGAGCTGGGTCATCCTCAATCTCTCATAAACCTCTCACTATATAAACAGTAGGGTTTTAGATTCTAGCACAGACAGAGGAAGAGAACTAAGGTAAGTTTCGAGAATGCTAAAAACTATTACTTTCGTTTCATGTTTGAATTGTGATTGATTATTTTGTTGTCTCTGATTAAGATTTCATATTGGGTATTGTTTGTGTCTGTTTAAAGATTGATCTAAGCTATATATTGTTTCCCAGAAAGTTTGAAAATTGGAGCTGAAGACATGTTTTATTTGTAATGATGATCACTTTTGTTGGTTGTCTTCTTGTTCTTTTTGAGCTTAGCTTGTGTAAGACTGAAAGGGTATTTGATATTGGCTTGAGTAAGGTTGAGAGGTTGAAAGTTGGAGTAGTTTGAAATGAAATAAGCTTGTGTGTGTTTTCAGGTTTGTCTTAACAATGGCTTTCTTGAGTAACGTGGGGAATACTCTTAGTCAGACCACGTCTGCTGCTAGGCCATTGATCTTTCAAGCTATTCGATGCATGTCTTCATCAAAATTATTTGTTGGAGGTGCATAATAATAACATTAACATTAACAGTCATTTTCAGTTTGTGATATTTAGCTTTCAGTTCATTTGTGTTTCACACACACACACATATATATATATATATGAAACTTTGTTTGGCAGGTCTATCGTATTCTACAGATGACCAAAGCCTGCAAGAAGCTTTCCAGAAATATGGTCAAATTGCTGAAGGTACTATCTACTTCGCTCGATCATTCTCTGTTTCTTTTCGTCTGTCTATGATGAAGATTAAAGGAAAGAACTTTAGAAGGATTTTGTGTATTGGCTTGAAAAAATAAATGGATGGATTGCTAGAATATCATGCATAAATTAATGTTATGTCTATATGTTTCTCCCCTGGTTAGTGTTTTTGTGTTTAGATTAGAATGTTGGTGATTTGACATGTCTGTTAGGAATATTTATGTACGTTTATTATCCTTGTAGCAAGAATAGTCACAGATCGTGAGACTGGAAAATCTAGAGGGTTTGGATTTGTGACTTACAGCTCAAGTGAAGAGGCCTCCTCTGCTATCCAAGCCTTGGACGGTCAGGTAAACTCTCATTCCCTTTGTAAATTTTTCAATTTGACTTCTCTAGAGCTTTAATATGGACAAATGGCTTATACGTGACAAGTTTAATTTTTTATGATTCCCTTTTTAGGACCTTCATGGCCGTAGAGTCAGGGTGAATTATGCCAATGATAGACCGCCAAGAAATAATTTTGGTGGAGGTGGAGGATATAATAATAATAATAGCGGTGGTGGTGGTTACAATGCCGGTGGAGGATAAGGTTACAACAGTTACGGTGGCGGCAATGGGGGAAACTACATGGGCAATGTTGGTGGTGATGACAATTCAGGAAGAAATTCATTTGGTCCTCCAAGTGGTGGTGGGGTGATGGAAAACTAGTTCTGACAGCAACAGTGGCGTATTCAGTAGTTTTGGTGGCGGTGATGGTGATTTCTGATGCTGACATTCTGGCGGTGGTGATTACTTTAGCAAACTTCTTCCATTTTCCCACATTTCAGTTATCCTTAGTTTCGTTCTGAACCATTTTATATCTTGTTGTCTGGTTATGCCTGTGAACTCTCAATATATACTTCGTAATTGTATATAAATAAAATTCTGGCGAGTTGATAATTCATAGTTACGAACCCATGTTAACTACCGGAAATATTTATCAAGATTGAAATAATGAATTCTATCACTTGAAGTTTACGTCACCCTTCGATTCGATATTGAAAGCAATGATGAACAAAGGAATGGCAACAATGGAGTAAAATGTAAGAATGAAACCAGTAAAAGATACAAATAGTTTCAAGCTATCTATCTATATACCATAACAAAAATTTCTTTTTTCTCTCTTTTCGTAATCTTAGTTCTTAGTTTCCTCCATTGAAAACAAAACCCTTTGAGCATTCAACATTGCATGCGAGCCTTTCTTGGCCTTCTCCACAATTTGCTTTATTAGCTCCTTCTCCATTTCATCTTCGCAACCACTACTTTCTTCTTCTTCACTCACACCAAAATCAAATAATTCTTGGACCCTTGTAGAATTGTCATCTTCCGATCTTAAATGACTCGGAAAGACTTCCTCTGTTGTTGTCTTCTCTTTATCGCTTGCCCCATAACTGTGACCATATGAAAGTGTTCGACTTAATACCGGTGAATATTCTTCATCAGAATCATTTACTTTTAAAAGCTCTTCATAAGCCTCGTTGTAAGCGTTTAGAGCTTCACCGGATAAGTTCATCACCATAGGTTCTACAATATTAACTTCTTCAGCGCTTTCCCTTTCTAAGTTAAAAGAATATCTCTCCGAGAATGTCTGCCGATGAATTTTACGCTCCGATTCAATGAGTTTCACCTTCTTTTCGCTATTTTCGAGGGCTGTCTCGAGTTCCTTCAGACGTTCTTCAAGCCTTGAATTGATGACTTCGTGTAGCTTTAAACTCAACTCCCGAGGCGAAACTGCATAATTTCCATAGTGCGTAGTGGATCTATTGCTTGAATTTTGTTTGGAGTCATTCAGTAAAGCAGCTTCCCCTTTAAATAAGTCTGTCCGCAAATCCCCATGAGCAAAATCTTCTACAAAGCATTGGTCAATCTGCATACAACAACAGAATGGCATTTGGTTCTTCAAATCATAAGCAAATTTTGCAATCTGAATAACAAAGTAATAAAATACTAGCTATATTGGCTGCAATTTTTCCTCATCTGTCGGATTCTTACAACTATTATAAAACTGAAAAGAAAAATCATCCACAAATGGTATAAAAAGCAACAGGGAACCAGAGAATGCTTCAAAGTAGGATTTATTGTGTGAATTCACCTGGAAACCAAACCTAACACATAAAAAGAACTGGCATTTGGGGTAAAATATAGCTTAATGCAAGCATTCTATGCAAACTGAACAGAATCGTGCATTAGAATTTAGAAGAATACCTCGAGCTCTGTCGATCTGTTGTCCAGAGTAGATGAATTCATATTCAGGCCCAACCTTTCAAGTTCAGCTTCAAGCTCAGCTTCAATTTTGCTGATGCTATCTGAACTCTCTGGCTTTTTATCGTATCTAGCTGATTCATCCACTTTCTGTTCGGTAGCAAGTGAATTTGGAATCGTTATCTGAAAGAAACTGCCAGCTGTGTCCTGAGATTCATAATTCTCATTTGCCAGCTCCTTCACAGTAAATGAATTTTTCATTTCAAGCTCCTCTTGTAAATCCTGAACCAGGTTTTCAGTCTGCTTCAACAACTCCTTGAATCTTTCTACTTCTCTTCTATTAGCCATGAAAGAAGATATAAGGCCAATAGTAATTCCAATGCAAAATAGAACTGCTCCGTTTTGTGATCCTGTCAGTTTTCAAAAGGCCATGCAAGTTGTTACACTGGATAAGTAGTTCCGAAAATTACGAAACAGGCATAAAACGCAACTTTTTTCAAATCACAATGATAATATCAAAATATCGAGAATAAGTAAAGTACCGTCATATCCACTGACATTATCAGCGGAGTTGCCCAGTCTCACAAATTTCCCTCTTCCACTCTTAGGTTTTGGCTTCTTAGGGAGCTGCAACAACCCTAATTTTGGTGGTAAGGAAAACCCAGAAACCATTCCCTTCCTTCCTAAACATGATTCCCTATGAAGCTGATTTGTTTGCCCTCCGAAAGAATCCATGTTTGCTCGGCTGATTATCCGGCTTCCATCAGTTACAAGCAACGGCCTTGTAGTTGGTGATGAGAAGGAACTTAAGACATAGTCTTCCAATCTAACCTTTTCATTATATAGCTGAGCCATGACGCAGCTTTCCAGGGAACTTCTAGGTTTAACATAAGAAGCCTTGTTGTGTTTTGTTCTCAACAATGTCTTTTTCCTCGGAAGATAATCTACTTCACAGTAAGATTTACCACAATGAACATAATCTACTCCAGGGGGCAAAGTAGATAAAGAAAGTAAATTGCTTTCATCATAATTTCCCGAATTTCCACTCACCAATGTACTAGTAGAAGCCTTTTCGACTACTTCAGAGCCATCTAAATGTCTTCTTCTATCCATAGAACCAAAAGAGCCTTGATTCTCTCTTTGCGAAAATTTTCCAGATGCAAAGCAAGGTGATGCCGGTTTCTTGGAATTTGAATCTCCCAAAGACATGTCTGGTAATAAGCTGTTGCTGCCTTTGTCTTTTGAAAGCTTCTGGCAATATTTGCTAATATAACCGGCGGCGGCGGCGGCTGCAACAACCCATAAGTCCATTTTTTGCTCTCTCTTCAGCAGAATAAGCTATCTAAATTCCATAACACAACAAAAATTATCCTTTTTTACAATTTCCCGACCAAAAAGGCGATAATTCCCATGAATCTGATCTTAAAAAAGCAAATAATTCCAAGCCAAAACTAAGGAGCTTCAAACTAATAATAGCCAACTAAAACTTGATTGATACCTAACTATACATGACTGACGACGGTATCGAAAATTAAGACAAACCAATTTGGCGAGCATAATCATAAAAATCCGAGCTCTGCCCAATTGAAATCAACATGTTAATTTCATAACCCAGAATTGAAAAACGCCATTTCATGAAGTCGAATAAAGTAAAGGTCCAAACTTGTAGCTGAACCCATGTTGGAACAGCTTCGTTAGAGCAAAACCATCAATGCATAGGATCCAATCTCACAGAAAACGCCATAGACAAAGCTTGAATGGAGCTAATAAACAAGAAGGCAATAGAAGTAGAGCTTAGTGTGTTATTGGACTAAAATCACAGAAAGTTTCATAGAAAAAGGATTTTGAGTAGTTTTGAAGAAGAACGTGAGAAACACAAACGAGAAAAGAAAGAAAGGAAGAATCTTTGTAATGAGAATTTATTATTATTTTCTTTGCACTTTTTATCTACGCACACGAGATATATAATAGTATAATACACAAAGAAAAGGACTCAAAATGATAAATTGAAACAGTTTAAGGACTAATTGTATATTTCCTTTTTCGTAAGAGGACCTTTTTTTCCCTATGATTTACACTCTCGGAGAAGAGAATAATCTCTAATTACTTGATGATGGTTTATTATTGTAGAATGATAAATACTTTTTTATTTTTTTAACGTCAAAAAAATGTGCTAATTGGATAAATAGAACTAAATAAAGATATGCATAGATTTCCTTTTATAAGGAAAAAATAAAATTATCTTTAAGATTTTTTTGGAAGTCAATTATCTTTAAGATTAACCTCAAGTTTTATTGGATTTGAAATTTCATTTTCAGACATACAATTACAACTTACAAGGGGACCCCAATGGCATACCATACCATACCACACCTCACCTTTCTTTGCCAACCATGATGGTAGAGTTATGAGATTAGTAGTAAATGATTTATTTTATTATTTTCGTCTCAAAATAGATACAAATATTTACATACAATTTATATTGAAAAATTTGCATCTATTTTGGAACGAAATTAGTATAATTTTGTGGTCATGATCTTAAAACATTAATCCATCCAGTGGCTAAAGTATTCAACAACTAAACGGTAGGTACCAAATTAAGTTACAATAAACAAAACTGTTCGTAGGATTTTCCAGAATGAATTGGAGGGATGTGGGATATGCTGCTGGACGCCTATTTTCCTTGGTTCCTTTGGCATTCTTTTTCAAGGTATAGGACACCGGTAAGTCCGGAGAGAAATGACTGAACGAGGCAGGCCCTCCTTTGGTAATGACTTGAGCTTCGGATTCATCCTGAAGTCTAAACTTTTAAGAGAGTTGAGGTTGTGAAAGCAATTCAAGTATTTCAAATTGGGGTGACTATAGATTGACAGCTTAGAAAGAGAGGAGGGAAGATTAATTTCTAACGTGTCGATGTCTGCTTGCTCAATCGTAAGAGATGTGATAGATGTGAGTTTGCTTAACCCATCCCATTCAAGCAATGATTTACATAAATTCATTCCAGAGATCACCAACCCATTAAACTGTGGGGAGAATTCTTCTAAGAAGAGCTCAATCCCTGGACCTGAACAACCGACTAGACACGATGAATGAACTAGGGAGGCCAGGTTATGAATGCAGTTGGGTGCTACTGCCTCCAGTGTCTCACATTCTGTGATGCTGAGATGTCTCGAGCTGTTACTTGTGTGCAAACCTCCTATGGACTCTAGCTTCTCACAGCTCCTAATTTTAAGGCGTGTAAGTGAAGAAGGGAACTGGCCCTTGGTCTTGGGTGATGAACAACCAGTACTATAATTAATGTCCAACAAACTTTTCAAATTCCTGCAATGGTATATTTTCAATGTTTGAAGGACTTCAATTCTTTCAATCCTGCAGGCATCCCTTCCAACAATGCACTTGTAATTTTAAGATATCGCAGATAGGTTAGATTGCCTATTTTTGATGGCAATCTTTCGAGGCGAGAACAATCTTTCAATATCAACGTTTGCAAATTGTATAATAAACATACTTCTTTCGGTAAACATGTAATGCCAGTCATAGAAAGATCAAGATACCTCAAGTGTTTTAGATCTCCAATCGAGTGTGGAAGCTTTGTGATGTAGTACCCATTGAGAGACAATACCCTCAACTTTGGCAACCAATTCAAGTGAACATTGTTGGTTTCAGAGCTTTCACCATACGGTAGATACCTTGGAAGAGGGAGGAAAGTCCTTAAAGACTCTCCTCCATGAAATGCTTCAAACTTTTTGATGCCACAATTGTAAGATAAATGACGAGCCCTTGCAGTTTTTTGGCATAGTTTACATTTTTCCGCATGATCTTCCAATCGAAAGCAGGTCTCACCGGCAACAGATTCTGCTACCTCATGGATATGGTCATGCATAACAAAAGAATGATGATAACTTGACCACTGAAATAATGACCCTGACACAAGCTCACGGAAGTACTTGGCTCCTATCATTTCCATTTCTTCACCCTCCTGAGATTCCTTAATGAAACCTTCTGCCATCCACAAACGTACTAACGATTTCTTTCTGAATAGATAACCTTGTGGAAAAATTGCACAGTATGCAAAACACTTTTTCAATTCAGGATGAAGATAGTGATAACTCAGTCTCAGAACTGGAAGAACATCACTTCCTCCATTTCCTTGTGAACTCCATATGCTACTAAAATTTAGCATATGCTACCACTCATCCACCGGCTTGGATCGCAGTAGACCACCAAGAGCTCGAGCTGCCAAAGGCAAACCTCCACATATTTCAGTTATTCTTTCACGAAGAGACTCAGGTTCTATTCTTGCTCGCTCAGACATATCCACATTCTCAAAAGCATGCCTCTCAAAGATAGACCAACAACTCTCATCTGACAATGGTTGCAGCACATATAATTTGACATGACCCATCATTTTTGCTACTTCTTCATCACGAGTTGTCATGATTACTTTGCTTCCTTGCGCTCCAGCCATAAAGGGAGGTTTCAGAGCATCCCACAAGGAATACTTCTTGTTCCAGACATCATCTAGTACAATCAAAATCTTTTTACATTCTGGAGTATCTTTTAATTTACGTTGGATTGGATCCAAATCCTACAAATCACAAGATTGTCCGGTGATTTGCTTCAAGAATAGCTTTAGTTATAATCCGAACGTCGAAATGAGTGGAGACATAGACCCACGCGTTCAGTTCAAAGTGGTTCTTCACCTCATTATAAACATGTTGGGTAAGGATAGTTTTACCCACTCCTCCCATTCCGACGATGGGTACTACACGGAAGTTGATCTGATCACTTGATCGACCATCACCTTTAAACAAGAAGTCGATGATTTTCGCCTTGTCCTCATCCCTCCCGTAGAAATGATCGTCCACCACAGAAGAGGTGGGCGTTCTTTCCAAAAAATCAGTAGATCTGAATTTCGTCCCTCCACTAATCTCATGCAAACCCAGCTCCGTTCTTCTTTTGGATACTTGGTCCAGTTGGTTTGTGATCTCTTTTATCTTGGCACCAATTTCATGCCTGAACTTAAAGGAAGACATAGCTGTAAAAGGAGGCATCATCTTTTGCTTCAACTTGCTGGAGGTGGTGTCTGCTTCTTCTTGTTCAGCCACCATCTTTTGTTTCAAAGCTTCATAGGAAATCTCATCGAGTACATCGTCAGCATAATAAGCCAAGTCTCGAAGATCGTGCGACCATTCTTTCACAGCCTCACTTGTCGCTTGTTTCAGTTCTGCATCATCTAGAACCGCTTGAATGGTGAGCAGCACGTTCTTCAACTTCTTCAACTTGTTCTCTAATCCTTCACGACATGCTAAATTCCACAGATCCCGAGCTCGAGGGGCCAAAGTGTTACATAACAAGTCACATGCTGAAAGGAAATCTCTGCCATGTTGTTTGTTTATGAGTTAGGCGGAGATCGAGGAAGCTAGATATATATTTGAACAAATTGATAGATTCTATCAGTTGTTGAAGCCTAAAGGAAATTACAAGGGGAGAATGTCTGCACGTCTCCAGATACAAAATGAACACACCTTACTGCCATAGCCTTTCGTTAGCGCCGTTGTCACGTTAAATTTGATGTGATCCCTCGGGTACAACTATATGTTTACCTCAGAAATGGACCTGCCATGATAACTTTGATGTAATCGGCGACTGGACAAATTATATAGTGTATATTTTCATTATATTATTGGTTTATGCTGTGGTCATTTCCTTATTTTGTCAAATTATCAAAAAAAAATTCTTTTTAAGAAAACTGTCAAATTATATATAAAAAAAAAAAAAGTCACGAACAAACGAGCTCAAATCCAACATTGCAGGATAATATTAACTCTGAATGAAATATGAAATTTCATTATATAGGGAAAAAAAAAAACAGATTCAATGATCCAATCCAATAAAGTTCAACAATTTCATGACATGACATGAATCACATGGAAGCGATTCCAACAGAAGCAGCCGGTTTGGTCTTACAACTTGGGATAGTCTGAAACTGGTTTTCCGGTAAACTCTCAGACAAGGGACCCACAAAGAAGTCAATCATACCAGCATCTTTATTAATCTTGATATCAGAAACATATACCCACAAGAAGAGCTTCTTAGCTTGAATCCCAGAAACAGAGTGTACGGAGCCATAACTCATCTTCCCTTTAATCTTCTTGTCGTAATAAACCAACCGATCGAAATGAACGTAACAGTGGCTTTTAAGATCGATCTCGAATTCGCCGGTGGTCTCCGACAGAGTGTACGATTCGACGTTGTCTGGTACGAGGCCTTTCGGAAATCCATACTTTGTTAGCAGATCGTGGACGTCGACTGGCCGGACAGAGTTTGAACCGGAAGAAGAAGAAGAAGAAGAAGATGATGATGACGTCACAATGGTCAACGTCAGTAAACAGAGAAAGATCGAACAAATTGACGCCATCAGATTGGATTGAATCATAAAAACAGAGAATTGAGAGATACTGAGAGAGAGAGAAAAGAGGAGACTTTACAAAGAAAGTGTTTGACTTTGCGTTAGATTTTGTCTTTCTTGAGTAGAGTAGATGCTTGTGTTTGTGTTTTGGTGACTTTCCTAGTTGTCCATGTCACTTTATCTTCCTGGTTGGCCAAAATTATAGCCTTGTTAACTGTTTCCGACTTGTAGCCTTGTTTAAGAACATCCGACTTGTAGGCTTGTTTAATAACATCCGAGTTATTGTATTCTTGTCAAGTTCTTCCCGACTTGTATTGTTGTTTAAGAACATCAGAGTTGTAGCCTTGTTTAAGTCATTACCATTGTAGGCTTGTTAAAAAGATCTCGACTTGTAGCCTTATTTAGCTCTTACCGGCTTCTAGTCTTGTTTTAGTAATTACCGACTTCTAGCCTTGTTTAAGTTATTACCGACTTGTAGCCTTGTTTAAAATTTTACCGAATTGTAGCCTTGTTTAAAATATCCCGACTTGTAGCCTTGTTTAAAATATTCCGACTTGCAGCCTTGTTTAAGTTTTTACCGGCTTGTAGCCTTGTTTAAGTTTTTACCGACTTGTAGCATTGTTTTTAATTTTTACACACTTGTAGCCTTGTTTAAGTTTTTACCGACTTATAGCATTGTTTAAGTTTTTACCGTCTTGTAGGCTTGTTTAAAATCATCCGACTTGTAGTGTTGTTCAAGTTTCTACCGACTTGTAGCCTTGTTTAAGAGTTCCCGATTTATAGCATATAAGATCGAAAATGAGATTTTCAGATGGATTAAGAAAATAAAAAATTATGGATAGGGGTATTTGAGACCGATTTTAGAAATGTTGAGGACCGCACAAAAACGTGGGGTTAAAAAGTTCTTATCTTAGCCAATAACAGTACGGCACCTGGCATTATCTGCCACTACACCACCAGCACGCCACATTGATTTGCGCGCCGATTTCAACTAAAACCCCTGAATGAGTTAAACCCTAACTAACGACGAAGATTATTAATTTCATTTCAGCCTGCAAAAGCTTCAAAATTCAATGGCAAATCGCACGAATCAAACTCAAGCTTCAACGTCTAGTTCAATCCGGAGTGTTAAAAAATCAAATGGGGATCATTTTTTTGGTAAGTTTTTACCCCTTTTCATTTCCAAATCTTCAATTTGAGTCCTTTTTAGCTAGGATTAGTGGAAGTTGATGCAATGTTTTGTTTTTAAAGTATCAATTGTGTGGAAAGTTTAAACTTTGAGTGTTGGGATTCATTTCAGTTGTTTAATTTTATTTATTTATTGTAGTTTGGAGAGAGTTCTTATGGGGAGGCATTGCTGGAGCTTTTGGGGAGGGGATAATGCATCCTGTAGATACTGTGAAAACCAGGATTCAAAGTCAAGCTATTCTTAGTACAAGTCAGGTATGAATAGAATGCGAAACCATGATGATGGAATACTAATAAAGAGTATCTTAATCATGTCGGTTAACTATGTTTCGGTCTTATTTTTATCAGACCCAAAGGAGCTTACTGCAGATGCTCCAGAAAGTCTGGGTTACCGATGGGTTAAAAGGTGACTAACTATCATCTCTTTTATAGTTCTCCATGCCTCATGTATTTTAGCTGTTATATCATCTAGTTGTGGAAAAAGTAACTCCTAGTCCTTTGCTTGGTTTACTTCCTTTCGTCTTTGCAATTTTGTAATGTTTGCCAGTTTTCGTGTGTAGGCTTTTACAGGGGTATAGCACCTGGTGTTACTGGATCACTTGCAACTGGTGCAACATATTTTGGTTTCATAGAGTCCACGAAAAAATGGATCGAAGAATCACATCCCGGTCTTGGGGGCTACTGGGCACATTTTATTGCTGGGGGCATTGGTAAGTCATAGAACTTTAATTATTTGGCAGTTCATGAAAACACTGACAACTATTTTTGGGACGGTTGTAGTATTATTGATTTCAGACATGGAAATTTATTGTTCATAGATTCTATATTGTTATACTATGAATCTCGTAGTCCAAAAGATTGGGAATTTGAACATGTGTTTATTATTATTATATGCGCATTATTTGTAATTATATCTATCTAGTTCAGGTGATACGCTTGGTTCTTTTGTATACGTTCCTTGTGAAGTGATAAAGCAGCGCATGCAAGTCCAAGGCACTTCTGCAACTTGGAAGTCTGGCAGTCAAGTTTATGATTATTACACTGGAATGCTTCAAGCTGGCAATTCGATATGTAGAGAGCAGGGGATCAAAGGATTGTATGCTGGGTAAATATATCAATCAGCTTTTTTCAAGTTTATTGCATCAATCATTCCTCCTCACTATTTTAACTTCTTTAATGGAGTATTATAGAGATGACTTATTTTACATTTGTTTCATCTTTCTACTTTTCCAGATATGGCTCCACGCTTGCAAGAGATGTTCCATTTGCTGGTCTTATGGTATGTCAACAAAAATTTCTTTGTATTGCTTGGTTGAATATCTTGTATCGTTAAAAGTTCAAACTTTTGTTGGTTGTTGACAGGTTATGTTTTATGAATCTTTAAAAGATGCATCTGAGCATGGGAAGAAGAAATGGAACTTAACTCATCATGTGAATAATACTTTTGAGGGACTAATATTAGGCGGATTAGCAGGGGGTATGTATATTTTCACTTGATAATACTTGAGTAATTTCGAATTTTAATTTCTTCAATCCATTATATATGCTTCAATTCTTGTAGGCTTAAGTGCATATCTAACCACTCCCTTTGATGTAATTAAAACGAGAATGCAAGTACAAGGCTCCACAGTAAGGTAGTACACGATTGAATTTCCTTTATACGAATTTCTCTTGTCCATTAGAAACTTCCAATATTCAAAATAATGTCCGAGTACGATTATTTTTTAGGTACAAAAGCTGGTTTGATGCGATCCACAAAATATGGAAGACGGAAGGTGCTAAGGGAATGTTCAGAGGAAGCATCCCGAGGGTAACATGGTACATTCCAGCTTCTGCTCTTACTTTCACGGCAGTTGAATTCCTCAGAGAACATTTCAACGACAATATTGGAGTTGAAGAGGTGACGAGCATTTCGATAGAGCGAAAGAGGTCTTTAAAAGAAGAGGCAGCTTAGTCTCACATTTCTTTTCAGAATCGGTTTATATAATGGAGGAAATGAATTGAGCCGATTTTGTAACTAATTGTATTGGATTGGTGCATCGAGCGATATTTTATGCTCACGGCACAAACTTTAGAATTTGTTTAAACAATTTTCAGCCCATTATCGAGAGATTGTACATACTTGTTTCACAAGACAGTATTCCATGCCATGACAATTGACTGTTTCGAAATTGAATAGTCAGAGAATCGATTTTAACTCGGTTTAATATCTTTCACCCATAAATTCCATTGTTTCAGACAACTTTTACTAACAATCATCAATAATTTTAAAAAAAGATTCAAACCCAGAACTCAATTTTTTTGGCTCAACAAAAGGAATATATATTAGAAAATAGAATTCTTATTAGGACTGTGAATTAAAAAACACATGAAGAGTGAAGGAAACTGTATTGGCCAGGAGAAGAAAACTTGACTATTCTCCTTTTGCAAACTTACAATGCTACAAATAAATAGATCAGTTGTGAATTGCTAATATACATCAGGTGAAAGCACCATGGAATAATTTTTCCAAACATATGTCAAAACTCTCTGGTTTTTGAGCTCTCAAATCCTACCTCTATACCATTAATTTACTTCATGTCTTTTTTACCCGCAATAATGGTGATTTAGTAGGAAAGTCTATCTCTTGTCATCCAATGAAGTCAACATGCACATTCCGCGAAGTGCCACTTTCTGCAACGGGGAAATCAAAGATCCCAATATAAGCAGAATGGGGTCTACAAGCAAAATAACAGAATAATGCTTCGATTTGCTTGCTAATATCATTGGTTACCCTGGACTCTGAGCTTCTCTAAAGTGGCTTTGTTGGTCTAGGACGTCCTTGACTAAATGGCGTGTATAAGAATCCGGAATGCAACCATTCGTTTCCATTGAAATAAACATCTTCTTAGCTTCATCAAATCTTCTAGCTTCACAGAGTCCCTTGATAAGAGCACCATATGTATAATTATCAGGCTTCAGGCCCAATACTAACATAGAAAAGAAAAGCTTTTCACCTCTCTCAACCTTGTTCATTCTACAGAAACTTTGAATAAGGGCATTGAAAGAATAAATATCTGGCTTTATTCCATCCACTTGCATCTTTCTAAAAAGCTTCATTGATCTTCCGATATCTCCGACCACACACAAAGAGTGAATCAATATATTGTATGTGACGGCATTTGGAGAAATGCCCCACTCCATCATTTCATTGAAACAATTGAAAGCGTCATCAATTTCGTGTGCCTGACAGAGGCCGTCGATTATCGAACTGAACGTAAAGATATCCGGTTTAAATCCTTGTCCCAAAAGCATTGCTAACATTTCCCGCACAAGTTTTAGATCTCCATCCTTACACTGTCCACTGATAAGGGTATTAAACGTAACAAGGTTAGGAGGAGTACCTCTTTGACGCATCTCACTGAAAGTCTTACATGCTCTGTCCATCAGCTTGGCTTTACAAAAGCAATCGATTATCATGTTGTATGAAACTACATTTGATACAAGTCCATCTTTAACCATATAGTCGGCATATCGATCCCCATCCACAACTCTTCCCGCCTTATATAAAGCTTCAACTAGAACAAGATAGGTATTAAACCCCACCTTCACTCCTCGCTCGATAAATTTATCCAATATATGACACGTCTCACTCAGATCATGTCCCTTTATCAAACAAGTCATAGTTATGTTAAATGTCGAACTGTCTGGAAAATATCCTCTCTCCCCAATTTTCTTCAAAAACACAGACACCTCTTTGGCCATAGAGTTGTTTGAAAGACAATGCAGTAGAGTATCACAAGCCAGCTTCGGATAAAGAGGCTCCTTCTCCATAAATGTTATTATGAGATCGAATGCTTTACCAGGCGCCTTGCAACGAAAAACCCCATGAACCAGTGATCTTATGGTTGCCTCACTGGGCCTCACATTCTTCTTCTTCATAGTCTCAATAACTTTAAAAGCGTCATCAACCCTTTTTGCGCAAAAGAACCCATCAATTAGGATGGTATATGTGTATACATTAGGAGCATATCCCACACTCTCCATCTGTTTAACCAGCCGAAGTGCCTCATCCATAACGCCAATCTTACAAACTCCATGAACAAGGATATTGTAAGTAAACCTATCAGGTTTACAATTTTCTGCACCCATCTGTTGAAACTTCAAGTATGCCAAGTCGAGAGAATTTGACTTCACTAATGCATCGATGACAGCATTATATAGCCTCGTACTAGGATTGATACCCAAAATTGATATTTGCGCAAAAATATCAACACAATACTTGGCTAATCCCAATCTACCCCAGCTACCAATCAAAACACAAAGCAAATCAGTGGTTACCCGACATCCTGAGTTCCTAATATTTTGCAGGAATTCAACAGACAAAATAACAGGTCCTTTGCGATAAAGAGCATTAGCTAAAACGCCCTTAACCGATTGATTCTTAGCAAATGAGGGGTCTTTATACAGAACCCAGATATAAAATCGCAAAGGGTGCAATGGGTTCTCTTGATTTTGCAAAATACTAGCAACAAAATGCGGGACCAAATTTATCCTTGCCGCTTCAAATTCGTGGTTTAGCAGTAAGAACCAGTCGTTTCTCGATAGAATTTGAGAAATATAATGATGATCAATGACAGAGAAGTTTCTCTTAGCCTTAGGATTACCTGTTGAAGGAGACTCCAAGTTATTTTGTTGCTGCCGATGATGAAGAAAAGCCGTTGTAGTTATTAGTTTCCTGAGTTTTGTCGAGATAAAAATAAACTGTTGGGTTTGATTTGAGATGAAGACTGGAAGTTTTGCCCATAAACAAAGAGAAGAGCAGCCTCTCATGTGTCCTTCTCTCTTCCTTGACGATTAAGACGATATCCACTGGTGGTTATTGTGGTGGGGCGGCGGCGGTGGTGAATATACGGTGGAGAGGTCAGAGAGGGATGGAGTAAAAGACGAGAGGGTGAGAGAAGAGAGACGCAAATTTTATTTATAGGAGGGTAACTTAGTCATTCGGTATATAAATTGAGATTTCAGACCGAACCGACCACCTAGTCGAAATTAAAATTGGGGTTTAAGCCGAATCGATCTAGTCGAATTTAAAAAATGGGTTTAAACCGAACCGAAGACCACAAAGTACTTATAAAGCCGAATTCAACACGTAACGGTGTCGCAGCGAAAATAAAACACCACCGCCGCCGTCATCAATGGCGGCGCCTTCCTCATCATCGAAGCGATGCCTTTACGAGGTACTCGGGATACAGATGGATTGCACGCCGGACGAAATCCGATCAGCTTACAAAAAGCTAGCGCTCCAACGCCATCCAGACAAGCTAATAAAGTCCGGCTTATCGGAGGCTGAAGCCACTGCGCAATTTCAGGAGCTCGTACATGCTTACGAGGTCCTCTCAGATGCTAAGGAGCGCGCGTGGTACGACTCGCATAGGTCTCAAATCCTCTTCTCCGATTCGAATTCTCGGAATTCTAGCTCGGTAGTGCCTGATTTGTTTTCGTATTTCTCTAATACTGTGTATTCTGGTTATTCGAACACGAAAAAGGGGTTTTATAAGGTTTATGCCGAGGTTTTTGATAAGATTTACGTTAATGAGGTTAATTATTGTAAGAAGTTAGGATTAGGTGCTCATCTTGTGAAGGAGGCTCCGATAATGGGCGATTTGGAATCTCCTTACGCGCAGGCGACTGCATTTTTCAATTATTGGTTAGGGTTCAGTACGGTAATGGATTTTGCATGGGTGGATGAGTATGATGCTATGGCTGGGGTCAATAGGAAATCTCGGAGAGTTATGGAAGAGGAGAATAAGAAACTGAGAAAGAAAGCTAAGAAGGAGTATAATGAGACGGTTAGAGGTTTGGCTGAATTTGTGAAGAAGAGGGATAAGAGGGTCATTGATATGGCTCTTAAGAAGAAGGAGGAGATGGAGAGGAAGAAAGAGGAGGAGAGGGAGCGTAAGAGGAGAGCAGAGAAGGAGAAGTTGGAGAGAGCTGTTGCGTATGAGGAGCCGGATTGGGCAAAGGTTGCAGAGGATGATGATGAAGAAGTTGAAGAAGAAGAAGAAGGGAAAAAGAGAGACGAAGCGAAGGAATTGTATTGTGTTGCCTGTGGGAAGAAGTTCAAGAGTGATAAGCAATGGAAGAATCACGAGCAGTCCAAGAAGCATAAGGAGAAGATTGCCGAGTTGAGGCAGTCGTTTGTGGATGAGGATGAGGAGAGGGACGGAGATTTTGACGAGTTCGAAGATGCTAATATGGAGGAATTCGGCGAGGCTGACTTGGATGAGTTGGAAGAGAAGCTCAAGGAAGGTTTAGGGATCGATGGAGAGGAGGTTGAAAATATTGTCGATGAGTCGAGAGAAAGTGACGAGGACGGTTTTGTTGATGTTAAAGTGGGGGATGAGGTAGATGGTGCAGAAACCGTGGGAGATTGTGAGGATAAGGATGATGATATAAGCATGCTCACAGCTATGCTGTCAGGACGAAGGAATAGAAGGAAAAGTGTTGGTTTGAAGCATGATTGCAGGAATTTGGTGGGAGAGGATGACAGTGAAGAGGAGTTTATGCTGTACAATAATAGGAAGACCACAAGGAGGAATCGAGGAGGGAAGAAGGAGAAGTCGAAGGCGAATAAGAGAGGTGATATCAATGGCGAAGTTGATAAAAAGAAGCAAGATCAGAATAAAGAAAACAAAGAGGAAGAAGATGATGCAAATTCCGAGGAGTCATCATCTTTGCATACTCGCGTGGAGAATGAAAGTGACGATAAATTTGGAGAAAGTGGAAAGAATAAAGAAGACAAAGAGCAAGAAGATAATGGACAAGTTGAAGAGCCGTCTTTTCATTCTCGAGTGAAGAATGAAAATGCTGATAAATTGGGAGAAAGTGGCAAGAAATCAAGTCTTCCCCTCGACAAGAAAGGGAACAACAAAAAAGACAAAAATTTAAAATCAAAGAATGCTTCAAAAGGAAAGAAAATAAAGGTATGAACAGTCTTTTTGTGTTCTGTGCTTCGCACTTTTTCGTTTTTCAATCTCAGCTTTTTACACTTGACATTGAACATGTGTTGATCATTCTGAGCTGAATTTTTACCTTGTTGCTGCTCATATGGAGAGACTTTGAGCTTGAAATGTGTCCTAATTGACCCAGATTTACATTCTATATTGTATTGTTGAATTTCTACTGCATCATGTTATTCTTATATGTTGTCCATACTTGCTTTGATACAGCACTCTAGCAATTTGTGCGAGACGTGTGGCGAGGAATTTGAAACACGGTATGATCAGCATTCAGGTTTTAAGTTTTGCTTATATGTTATCAAATTCCATGAAGAAAATTAAAAGTAAATATAAAGATCTCACTTTATTCTGTTGTCAATTGTCATGACAGGAATAAATTACACAAGCATTTGGGCGACACTGGCCATGCTACTTTGAAGCATCGGTGAAGAACTTCATGTCGAGTTGAAGCCAGTCCAAGCAACCAGAAAAGACTCAATTTTGCCGGGATATACTTTTCTTTTCGTCATTTTTCATTCTTTCAAATCGAGGGAAATTGAATTTAGAGAATTTGTTGTAACCATCTCTTAATCTAATTGTTGAACAACCGAGTCCAAGCTTTAGAATGGGATGTATTAGAGAAAATTTGTTGTACTGCATTTTGGATCATTTTGATTTACACAAAGACAGACGAAGTCCATTCTCTAACATGAAAATTTTACTAAGTACTCCCTCCATTTCACATGTTTTGAGTTTTAATGATATTGTCTAATTAATTAGATATAATACGAGTATTTTTTCAAAAGAAAACATTTCTTAATCTATACTAATGATCATCCAATAGAAATTCTAACATCCATCAACATTAAACAAGTTGCCACTACAATAACATTAGCTTTCTTGGTAACTCTAATACTCAAAACAAAAGAAAGGAAAACTTGTCCACAGGACAACAGTGAATCTTCTGTCTTGATAGAAATTAGAGAGAAGTCTGTATATAGAATATGACCTATTGATTGATAATTTAGGTCTGTACAAGTACTAGAGAGTGGAGAATGCCGGAATTTGCTTTTTGTTAGACACTCTATACTAACCTTGACTGTTTCTGAAACAAGATTTTTCTACGTCTCTATTTTGGGTTCCACCAACACTGTCTTCACAGGTTGAGTAACTTCATCTGCCAAAAGAGGAAACATTCCTGGAAGAGGCTTCTCTAACACGCAGCATCCTGTGAGGTTAAGTGCCAACCAGTTGGCACATTTGTTTGTATCAGAACGTATTTGAGATACTCTGCAATCCCACTCTTGACCGATTAGTTCTTTGCAGAGATCCACCAAGACTGATTCAAAATGGAAATCTTTAGTTGGACCATTCCTCAGATACTTCACTGCCCTATGGCAATCCGACTCCACAAGGACTTTCTTAAACCCTCGGTCCCACAGAATCTTCAAGCCGTCGGCTAACGCCCACAGGACACCTGTCACCCGCGAGGATGAAGATGAAGAGGAACTGACCTCACGTGAATAGCCATAAAGCCAGTTGCCTTTCTCGTCACGAATAACACCAGCAGCTCTCTTCACTTGCCCTTGTACGTTCAACTTCACCCAACCGCCCGGTGGACGAGTCCAATGATCAACTGATACTGGAAATTTAGCTTGTAATTCATAGGGATGAATCTCCATGGCTCTGTCAGTCACTGTATCTTCTTTTTTTGGAGACGATGGATAAGGAACCAAGGGCCCACTCTCCAAGTTTCTTACAATTTCCTGTCATAAACCGCACAAAAGAACAGCTCAAACAGGTCCAGATAAAGCATATGACATAAAAATGAGTTTTGGGATACAAACCAACCTTTCCAGAATCATTCTTTGAGATAATCTTATCAGTGTTTCCCATTTCTCCTTCCGAGTCAAGGTCCATGTCAGAAGCCCCATTTTCTTCTGACTGAGAGCAAGAATAAGTAACCAATGCCTCCTTCCTAGAGCAACTTGCAACTTTCTGGCCAAAAGTACACAAGCCTAGTCAGACAAGGAAAATTTAAAGCATGATAGTTAATGAGTTTGCTCGGAATTCAAACCTCCCCAGCAGGTTCATCCTTTGAGATAACCTTATCAACACTTCCCATGTTAAGCTCCATGTCAGATCCACAACTTTTTTTTGTTTGGGGGGAAGGACTAGTAAATAAGGGCCTCTTCTCCAAGCAACTTGCTACTTCCTGTCGAAAAACACATACATGAATAGAAATAGGCACATGAACACAGAGCAAGTCCAATTAAAGAAGCTAATGAGTTTTGTGGAATACATACCTTTCCAGATTGATTCCTGGAGATAACCTTTTCAATGTTTCCCACTATCTTTCCTCCTTCCATGTCAATTTCCATGTCCATCTCCATTTCAGTGACCTCACAGTGATTTGTCAAACTAGGGTTCAATGGTGGGGCTTGCTCATGCACATCTGTGATAGCTTGATTCTTTTCCACACAGCGAAAGATTCCAAATATGGAAATTCCTGTGTTTAATCTAGCTATGACATCTATAACACAAAATTTTTTCATCATTTATTGTACAACAAACAAAAAACTCTACATCGATGTATAAACTGAAAAGTCACCATGGGAGTCTGCCGGGAGCACCGTTGATGTAAATAATAGCAGCTCTACTCCATCAATGCAAGTACTGATCACTGATTTGTTAGTCTCCATTAGATCAAAAAGAGAAGCATAATTATCTTTGGACCTAAACATTGGAAGCATCAAATAATATTTAGCTTAGGATATTATCAAATGAACGACTAGAAGAACGCAAGAAAGGAAAGTTTGAGATGTCAAAACAAACCTCTTAGCATCATCAGCTGGAAGAAAATACAGAGAGATGATGTCAAAATCAAGACATCCATTTCGGAACATGTTTTCTCCAAGGTCACTACAAGGAATTAGTTCAATAGGAAGGATAGAGGGAAGTTTCTTCGAAATCTCATAGGCTTTCCGAAAGCATCTGTTTGAAGGTTTTGCTTGAAAGGTACTTTCAAACTCTAACAACATTGAAGAATTTGAATACCTGAAGCCTCCCCTGGAATAAAAAGAAAAGATGTTAGGTGGCATGTTCCAATCCAGGATTATACAGCAAGGCTGACAAGATCAATTACTCACTTCCAAATAACCATTTTAGCAGGGCGATATCGGAGAAAAAGGCTAAGTTTTGGTAGATTAACTAGCTCATCCATGTATTCAGTATCAGAATCATTATTGGCATCATAATCATAGTCTTGTGCTGAAAAACATAAAGAAACAAGTTTCATGAATGGAGCACAAAACACAAAATTAAACCATAAAGATATTCTATCAGGCCTGAAAAAAATAAACAGAAAAAGAAGTTTCATTCACTTGCCTGAACGAGGTGGTAATGGAGCTGATAGTGAATATACTGAAGATAATCTCTTTATTCTTTTGAGTCCACGTCTGGGTCTTTTATGGAAGCTGAGAGCATGTTCTGGACATTCATCGTCAATGTTATCCTCCAGGGGAGTTTCAAGAACTTGTTTTCCTGAAACAGAGATCATAAAGCAGCGTGCAGTTCCCATAAGATTAG
Source organism: Rutidosis leptorrhynchoides (assembly GCF_046630445.1). Taxonomy (NCBI): domain Eukaryota; kingdom Viridiplantae; phylum Streptophyta; class Magnoliopsida; order Asterales; family Asteraceae; genus Rutidosis; species Rutidosis leptorrhynchoides. Next base: position 23,405 of record NW_027266400.1, on the reverse strand, counting down.
AATAATTTCAAACCCCATTCAATTAAGTGAACTTAGATTGGATAGACAAACACTAATGCATATAAGAAAAAAAACTCGACTAAGCTCTATCGACAAACATGAATCAATCTGAAAATACTAAAAGATATATAGAATCTTCTACAAAAGGCATGAATATCCATATATAAGACAGTACCCACCTTTTTCTTGAATTCCTTTGGGCGCCTGTTGAGTAATGACTGAACTCTTTCGAGAAACACTGTTATTCCTAGCATTTGCTTTGAACATTGGATTGGAAAATGCCTCCCTAGTGGAGTTTTGAGCTCTAAGTTTCAATCCAGAATCACGCTGTTGATGAGATGTAGTTATTGGGGGCCCTGACTGTAGCCTTAAAACTTCATCAGGAGACAGGAGCTTTATTTGCAGGTTTTCCCCATCTTCTTAAGATGATACTCTTTCTGTTTATCTTTATCCGCAATGTAACCCTTAGCTATACTTTCCAGGCCATCTTCTTTGCGACAGTCTTCACAAGTCCAATCTTCTGGAAGTTCTAACTTATACTCTTTCATACAATAACTGGAAAAAAGAGAATAGCACTGTCAGTGTCATTAAATTGTTATAGGAACCATGAAAATGCCAAACCTACACATACAGAGAGAGAGAGAGAGAGAGAGAGTTACATACATATGCCTGGACGTTTTGCATATTGAGCAAGGTGTTAGAACTTCTTCAAAACCATCATCGCCACAATTATCGCACATCTTTCCCTGCAAATCGAGAAAGATCATATCAGCACTTGAACTTAAAACAACAAATCACAAATCAAAAGCATTTGAAGCACCCACAGAAGTTCATAACAAAAGCGCAAATCAATGATGAACTCTGCTTCATCTCCGTTTAAAAAAGATAAAAATCAAAACTTTACAAAACCAACTTGATCAAATAATCATCCAATCAACTAACATAGAGATTTCTTGTTGATTAAACACAATATTATTATTATCATTTATCAACCAAAACCCATAACAAAGCTGACGCCTTTTTTCCAAAAATAGCAAGGAAACACAAAAGGGGGGTCGAAACCAAACATTTCCAATAACAGAAACAAACATTAGAGAAAGCTAGGGTTTTTTTATTTTTTTCTCACCATTTGTTTGACGAAGCTGCAGCTTGATAGTTGTTGATTTTCATTAATGGTGGATTTGCCGCTTGCATGAGTGTTTTTGAGACCGCTCAATGGCTGGATTTCTTTCATAACTACCTAACAATGGCGGAAATCATACACAATCTTGGAGAATGGAGAGTTTTTTTTTGAGTACTGGAAAATTTATGTGAAGGTGACTGAGTGAAAGGCACACAGAAGAGGAATACGTCACGTATGATATGTGAAGACGAAGGTAAATGTAACTTTTGTCCGTTGAATTTAACTAATTGTAAAATTATCTTCTTTTTTTAAACCTAACCGTAAAAAAATAGCTAAATTTTAAGTATAATAACATGATTATGTGTTTGTTTAGAATGTAAAAAGTTTTTATAATTTAATCACTTAGTGTATATTGATAAATATATAATCATATAATATGACTGGTTATATAGACTATATATAAAGTTGTTATAATATAAAACAAAAATTAGAAAAAAAATTATTATATGAAAAAAATTATTAAAAAAATAGTTTTGATTAAAATATGTATATTTAACATAATGAAACTGGACCAGACAGACAAACTCAGACTTTTTTTTCTCAGGCAACCAAACTCATTCTTTGATCCAACATTGACCCAAATCCATATACCTGTTTTAGGTCTCTTCACTAACCATGAGATAAATCTCTCATTCTAATTGTTTAGGTAAGAAGCGGTAGGAACTGGCCATAAAAATCTACATACCGCTCACTAGTTTACACTTTAAGAATTTTAATGAATTAAAGTCTTATGCGATAGTGTTAAAAAAAAAAAGATTAACTAATGCAAATAAATAGAGAGATTAGAGATTATTATTTATTACTAATAGTGAACATATTCGAATTTTTTACGCATACCAATATTATTAATTTTAATATAAATATCATCTTTATTTTACAATTTTAACCTTTCTCTTTTTTAATTAAATTATTAATTATATGTGATGTAAAGTTAGTGGAAGGATAAAAATGTAAAAAAATGCATTGATATTCTCAAAACGTTAACTATTTAAAGACAAAAAGAAACATAAAAACGTCGTCTATTTGTACAACGGAAAGAGTATTTTTTAAGTTAAATGTTTGCATTCCCTTATTTCCGTTTAACAACTTATTAATAAGTTATGGTGAATTCTCTCTTTTGAAATAAAATGGATTAATATTTCCATTTAACAATTTATTAATAAGTTACGGTAAATTCTCTCTTTTGGAATAAAACGGATTAATAAATTGTCAAAGATTAATCGAGAACCTGACGGATCATTACCTTTTCTAATAAACGGAATATGGAATTTTACTAGAACTATAATGAATGAAAAAAGTTATTTCCTTACCTCCTAACAAAAATGTGACGATTCAAACTATATACAATTATATTCAGGAATTTTATCCCAAAACGCAGACGAAAGTACTGCCTCATTTTCACTATAAAACCCTCCTTAATGTTATGTCCATATATTTCTCCTCGGTATTACTATTTCCGTCCCAAAATAGATGCAAATTTTTCAATACAAATTATATATAAAAATTTACATCTATTTTTGAGACGGAGGTATATAATCGAGGTTCGCATGTACTTGATATGAATCTAAACCGGTTACGGTTAAATTTTGGGTACTTTATAACTACCAACCACCAAGTAAAAATGTAAAAGCATGACTTACCAAAGACGACAGTCAAATAATACATAATAATAGTGATAATAATAATAATACTCCAACAGAAGTTTTTTTCAGTTTCTTTCATATTAGAAAATTAAAACTACTTAGAGATGATCTAGATGTACATACAAAAAAGCTGAAAAAACATACGCAGATTAGAGATAGATAGAACAAAAGTAAGTAGAGAAAGAGATGTTATTAAGCCTGAAAACACACAAGGGTTATGAAGAGAATCATGAACAAGTAGCTGGCATGGAGTCGGGGCCCACCACGACTAATATCGTCATTCATTCCAGATCCCGAGGGTCCCAGTCCGGAGGTACCACCATTGATTCCTCCTAACATCCCTCCTCCGGCTGGTGTTGACGAGTACGGATTAGTGGTGCCGGTGTTTGGCACTGTGGTAGTGGTTGACGGAGTGGTCGTCGCCGGAGAGGTTGTGCCAGTAGGTGTCGTGCCGGAACTGAGTACAGAATAGAAATCAATCAAGTTTCTCCAAGCAACATGAGCACATGACAAGTAAACAAGCTTGCAAATAGGTGAAAAATACTACCTATTCATCAATTAGTCTCAGTAACTTAGTGAAAGTCCAGTATTGGACGTCCTTTTATTTTCTAAACGTTTGAAATTGGTCTCTGCTTGCTGACCTTTAGAAGGAAAACAAACCCCGACTTTCCATACGGTTTTGAAAAAAAGACCAAGTTTGGACTTTTACTCAAAATATAGGGACTAATTAGCGTACTATCCCAAAAGAATTATCACATAATAATCCAGTGATCATGCTACATATATATAGAGTATTATAATAAATAAAATCAGCAGTGGCTACATTCACCAGGGAATCCGGTAATTGTCCTATCCCCTAGGTTCTTAAATTAGCAACGCTATGGGCTAGACGATTACACGATCTTAGTGTAAATAGAAAAGAGCAGGAAATAAAATCGGAGGATAAGTGTCCAATCTGGTCTGGTACAATTTGCTTTTTAAAATGGATTATAAAAGAATAACAAGTAGCAATTTGAAGACTGGTTCACCAAAATTTCTCAGCACACCTTAGTAAACAATGGCATGAAACAGAACTTAAGAGTTAAGACTACTTGGACCTAGAAGCAAGATTCTATCGTGAGAACAGAAATAACAAGCAATGCTCTATAGTAATATGGCAATGGAAAATGGCAAGAGTGTGGCTAAGAGTGTAGATAAGAAAAAAGGAAAAGAAAAGTGAGGTTCCACTGAAAGAATGACTTTGACAAGCCCCTCATGCCAACAAGGACCTGTGAGCTCGCCAGTATGAATACTCTGGAGAGACCTGGAATGCAATGACAATAACTTGGACATTGATAGTGAAAATCTATGTGGATCCCACACACATGTGAATTCAAATAATTGAGAAGCATATATAAATCAAAAAGGGAGCTAGCAAATGGTTTTATAAGACAAAATGTCGACTTTTACTAAGACGCTATTGTAGTATATATAATACTATACATACAGATCCCAATAATTGCAGCATCTTTAACTAAAGTAAGAAAAGTCACAGCTAAAGATTGCCAACTATTCAGGAACATCATCATGCAGCGTATATACAAACGAGTCAAAATGACAAAAAGGGCTTGTTTAGACTATGATCAAAAGCCCATGTATTTCATTTGACGATAAAAGTATTCAAATTTTGTACTCTTTGGAGCCTAAAGTGCAAAAAAAAATTGATAGAGACTCAAATTCTTTCAAAAAGTTATCATCTTCCCACTAAAGAAAAGAAATTGATGCCAATCCACCGAGGGTTTGCTGGTCTAAAAGAAAGAACTTTAACTTCATTAAAAATATAGAGGACTATAGATTGTATCACTTTTTATTCTTAAACAGCACCAACTATTTGAGTTTTGCATGATAGCTAGTGGATCAGTATCGCCAATATAGCAAGGAAAAAAGATTATTGTTTGTAATTTATTCAACTGTAATCAATTCCCATCTCTCTTACTAAATGAACTATTTTTCTCGACTAACGTGATTAAACTTCATTATCCTGCGATAGAAATCTGGCTGCATAAAACTTAATGGAAATATCAACATTGTGTCCACATGAGCCACCGATCCAAGGTGGGTAAGTTGACAAAAATGGTTTTTTTTCAAGCAACTCTCTTAGTTGGGGAGGATTTGAACTAAAGAATACCGTTGTTAAAGACATTTATTTTGAAAATAAAACCATTGCCTTGACCAGAGGCCCTACTTAATTTTGATAATGACTGAAAAAACATTTATGCAGTAAGGATACGGTCCCGCTTCTATCTAAAGCCCCACTGATAAATCATTCAAATTTGAATTCACTAGCTATAAAGGCGCATTAATTAAGCTAGTTGATTTTAAAAAAGAATCTATCTTGCAAGATTCAGAGCTTCTGAAGTGAAAATCTAAAGAATCCTAAGGAAGCAGTTCTACATCAGTAATTAGCATCGACTTTCCTGAGTAAACCTCTATATATATACCTACTTACAAACAGACTACATTCATTACCAGGGCTCTCACTAATGAAGCTTAAATGACTAAACACAAACACACAAACATGAATGAGTATCAAACTTTACAAACAGTCTGTAATGACTAATTGATAGACGGATGAAACATGAAAGCATACCCGGGATTAGCAGAGTAAATGCAGCCAGGAGTACCTGCAAATTACCAAACCGGATTACTTACCTTATCACAATAAAAAAACTTTTTTAACAGGATAGATAGTTCAACAAAATGTAGAATTGCATTTGCATCCCTATTGAGCTTTCAACTTCAAATTTCAGCAAATCTAAGGGCTGGTGGTGGGGCCAGTTGCCCCCTTAAGTTTGAAAAGTTTTGAAAATTCGTCCCTAAAATCTTAATGTTGACAACAAAAAAACAACTTACTAGGGTCAGAAGTTGAGATAGTGGCAGTGCCAGCAAAATCACAAGTGCCTTGAGCTTGTTTTTTATTTTGGAAGAAGCTATTGACAGCATAATTGCAATGGCTTCTCACAGTGTTTGGATTAAAACAAGCTCCCTTCTCATGGATAGCGCTACAATCACCTCCTGCTCCACAAGCATAGTCCAATGTCTTTTGCAATATTGCATCAGCTCCTTGTTTGCAAACACACCACGTGGCACCTACCCAAATGAGATCTCAGTTTAAAAAACCCAGATAGATAGATAGATAAAAAACAGAGACTTTATTAAAGAAAGATGTAGAATTATAGAACTAAAAAAAAAGCTTACTTGAATGTCCAGTCATGGCGAAAATGAGCATAATGAGTACTAAAGCTGCCATTTTTTTTCAACTTGAAGAGCTTAGAACTAACTAAAGTGAAGTGGGTTTGATTTCTGAGCTCGAGAAGATAACAATGGCGGTGCCTAGAGAGTAATCGGGTTAGTGAGTGAGAAGAAAGAGAGTGATAAAAATACGGACAGTAGTAAAGCAGAATGAAGGAAGAAAAAGTACTTACATCAATGGAACTAAATAATAGTTACTATTACCTGTCTGTTGTCAGCATTTAATTTACTCTATGTACTATATAAATTTTTACACCATATTTAAAATTTAATTCATTACATATTTTTAGTTATACTAGTTAAAAAATATTCATTTTTAATCTTCAGAAAAAAATTATTCATTTTTAATCTTCAGAAAAAAATTATTCATTTTTAATTTTATAAAATATTTTTAAAAATTACTCCTGAGTGAGTCAGTGAAAATATATTTTCGTACCTCACACGTATTTTCCTGAAAATAAAAGTTAAGTGAGTATAGGGGGTGATGGAAAAAGCTACATAGGGAGTCGAGCAATTTTGGCTTTTGGTAACTTGGGATTCTGCTTTGTTGGTCTCGGTGTGGTCGTGTGAATGCGGCTGTTAACAGCTAATGGCCGTTTGAATAAATCTTACTGCTGATCAAAACACTTCTTTTCGAATGAAAATGAAAAGTTTTTGATGTCCGATAAAATTGTTTTAAGAATATAATTTTCGTATGATTTTTTATAAATACGTGTTTGGTAAAACAATATTTAAATTAAAAAAGTATATATCATTATAAATTAATTTAATTATTTATTGTATTTCTTTCAAAAGAATTACTCATGTACTATAAAATCTTTAATATATCATTCAGTGATGAATATAATTAGAACAATACACTTTAGAAGTACTTTCAAAAAACAATATGATTTAAAAAAAATTCAAATCTTAATTATTCACTTATCTATAGATTACAATCACCTAATAAATTTGTATATAACTCATTGCATTTACTTGTTTTCTTTATTTTACTTGATCATGTTAAATTAATTTAAAATCTGGTTAATGTATAAAGTTGGTTGGGTGAGTGAGTGAGTGAAAAAAGCGATGAATATCTGTAGTAAAATAAAAACAAGCTTAAATCACAATAGAAAATATACATGTTACTAATACGTGATATATTATCATATAACGAAGATAATACTATTTCCGTTTTAAAATAAATATAAATTTTTATATGTAATTTGTATTGAAAAATTTGTATCTATTTTGGGACGAAGGGTTGGGAGCAGATCTCTAATTAAAATTTTGATTCCAGGCTGCAAACTTTCCTTGACATGTAATTTTCGTCAATTGCTTATACAAGTCCTTCAATTGCATGAGCATCTTGACAAAGGCCTTCCTGGTTTATCAAAGCATCAAAACAGCCTATAAACTTCAACATAAGTTATGTTACATAACCTCCAAAGTATCAATTATTCTCACGACAATCACCAAGATTTGACACTTCGACCAGCTAAACTTTCCCCATAATTATTCAAATTGATTTTCACCAGAACAACAAAACCCAATCAATAATATGAGAAATTAAGAAATCCAATTATGGAATCAACAAAAATTCGTATATTCATCTAATTCACTATAAAAAAATAAATTGATTTAGTAGCTATATCCGGATAATTCAAATCGAAGCAATTGGTTGTCCAAATCGTCTGTTTGATTTTATGATACAGAATCGTCTGCTGTCAAAAATTATTTAAATTTTGGTGTAATAGGAGAAAAATAAACAAATAGAATTTATCGAATTTTCAGTAGAAGGATATGCACGCAGCTGCTAGGAGAAGACGAGTCGTCAAAATTTTGGGGCTCATTGCTGGGATTTATGGAAAAGAATTCATAGCAAATTTGGGTTCATTTTTTTTTTCATTTAGAATATATTTGGTATTTTAAATAATAAGTTGGAAAATTGAGATAAGAGTTTGTGAAGCTTATGTAGGATAAGAGTTTGTGAAGCTTATGTAGCTCCGTGTCTCCCATAAGCGGGAAACCATGATTTCTTGCTTCACAGCTTCTGTCTAAAATATACATATTATTTCCGACTCAAAATAAATGCAAATTTTTCAATATAAATTACAGATAAAAAATTATATTTATTTTGAGACGGAAATAATAATTATTATTAGAAGTGTTTTTGTCTAAAAAAGCTGTAAGCTCTTTTCATTTTATGCATCAAACGCTCAATTGAGCTTAAAAATAATCAGAAGTTGATAAACAAATAAGCTCTGCCAAATGAACAGTAACTGGTCTGACCTTCAAGTAACCATTTACCTAGATTGTTCCAATACGGAACATGTCGAAACGAAATAATTAAATATGTATTTATTTAAAATTAGATTAGATATGTAACGTTTTAGGTAAGTTGGAATGAATAAAATTTTCACTCAGATCATATAAATTTTTTACCTAAAACATCCCATATTTATCGATCACTTTATTTTTTTTAAAGGTTATTGATAAATATGGCCACAATATGATTCGAAACCAGAGCTGAACGTGTCAATACAATTTTGATTCCAATTCTAAAATCAAATCGAAACTAAATTCTTGCGATTCCATTCTGATTATCATTTTAAAAAAAATTATATGAAAAACAGAATTAAGATTGAATCGAAATTTTTGAAAAACGAATTATTCGGCTCCACTAATTCTAAAAACTGCAAACTATTAGTTTTAAATCGGAACTGGATCGAAACGGACCATCATTATCTCAAGTTATGGATCACTTTTTAAGAAATGAGAGTGTAATTTCAATCAACGGATACAATTTTTTTGCCCTATATTCATTGAGCGATGTAAACAAAATGAGAAATCCAAAAAAAGCGAGAGCTTCGTGATTCGTGCCATTTTGGTCCCCAAGTCTAGGCGTGCTATTTGTACATCCCAGGGATGTACATCCTCGTCCAAATTTACTCTACATGCCCTTCATGTAAAATCGAGTCTTTCACTTCGGTCCAGCCGGTACAAAACCAATATATATAATCATCACATAACCCAATTAGTCGGCTAATATTTTGAGCTCCAATTTCATCCCTTAATTATCTTTAACTTTTTAAATTAAAAATGGTGCTCGTTCTTCCATCCACTACAACCACAACCGCCACCCACTACCATCTCCAACAAAACCATATCTCCATGAAAAATAAACGATCTCCCTCCCTTTGCTCATCACATATTTCATTTGATCTTGGCCTATTTAACTATATTTTGTAGCTCCTGCACTCCAAGGAAAAGTTAGATTAGTATTTCAATTTCAAATTTCAAATTTATATAGAAAATTGGATGAGCTCAATCTTTCCCATAACTGATCTCTTCCAGTAATATTCTTGCACTAATAGCCTTCAAATAGTGCATCTAATCTATTTGACCAGAATTTACACAACAGTGAGAGATTTTATCCCATCAACTATGCACATCTCATTATGGAAATCACCTTCCATTTAATAACATACTCATCCTCTTTATCAAGAAAAAACCGATTAAACCTGTCAATCTCGCTCTCCAACAACCGAACAAAATCGATCACCTCCTTGGTGACGACCTCATCACCGCCACCACCCCCCATCGCCATCTCTTCCTCGGCGGTCGGTGATGTTGACGACTTGTCGGAGTTTGATTTTTGGAGGAGGATAACGACTTAGGATTGAATTGAACTTAGATACAGGTACTCCACATATCAATATTGGTTAAGATTGTGACTAGAATCGGTTCGGTCCGAGTAGATAGGAAATTGGTTTAATGGAAAATTAAAGTGAATCAAATGGAGGGTAAAAGGGTACAAAAATTTGGGATGTACAAAAATGGATGTACGCATAGTTAGAATGCCAAATCTATGCCAAGCCAATTTGGTCGGGTCTTTTCAATTGGGCCCCATCAGATTAATATAGGACAAAGAAATGGGCTGTGCAAGTCACATGATAGACTCATAGACCCAACTTGGTCTTTTCAACTCTCGGCCCATAAATATAATGGGTTTGGCCCATTTACACTCCTCCGAACCAAGAGGCTCGGACCCGAGGCTAACTTTTGCTTATCTCTCTCTCTCTCTCTCTCTCTCTCTCTCTCTCTGTGTTCGTTGAAAGTTTCGCACTACTTTCTGCGATCACTTTTTCTCTCTCTTAATCTTTCTCTTTCTCTCTCTCTCTCTCTCTCTCTCTCTCTCTCTCTCTCTCTCTATCTTCCTTCCTTAGAGAGAGCCTATTACACTGTATCATCTTCAAGGATCGAATTTGAGCTTCAGGCGGTTCTTCTGCAAATTGACACTGTGAGTTACTGTTTCTTTCTTTATCTGTCGATGAACCCTAATGTTTCCTTAGCAATCTCTCTCGTCCCGAAAAAAATTTCATCAATGGTTATTGTAGTTGCTGAATCCAAGCTGTTTTGCGTTTTCTTGTTCAACGGTGATAGCTAGTGTTTTTTTTTTTTCTTTATTGAATAGGACGGATGATTTCGAAAATGAACTTGTTGAGGGGCGGGATTTAGTCCCTTTTTATTCAATTTTTCATTGGGGGTTTAGTCTTTTTCCTGCTACTTCGAAATTGGAAGGATATGGAAGAATTAGTTCAAGTTTTCTGTTTGTCTTGGTGTATTGTCGTTACTTTTTCTACATCTGTGCAGCTAGAAAACATGGGCAAGAGTTTGTTTTGAGCTACTTCATAGTTCATTGAGCTTTGAAGCAGCTCATTGCTTTATTTCGATCCCATGAGAAAATGAGAGCTTTAGCGCATTGGTGCGTGCTGCCTTGTTAATTGTTAGGGGACTGTATTTTCTCTTTCAGGGACACGTTTCTCTGCATTTTCTCACACTGCTATTCTTTGCTTATTACCTTGTATTCTTGTTATGTTATGTTTGCAAACTTAGAATTTAGAAACACAATTCAAATTGTCGACAGATGAAATTTTTGCTATCTTCTTTGAGTTAGTCTTTTGTTAGGTGACCCGTGGAAGTTGCATCAGTTAGAGATTTCCAAATACGATGCGAACTTAAATTAGACATTGTTCAAAGAGAAGGTCAATAATTATGGGTCTATATTCTGGATTGTGCTCCTTTTTGCTTCACTGCTCTTAAGGATATCTAACTCATCATGCTGTTATTTTTCCTTTTTGCATTTTACTACTTAAGTTGACGAACTGTTATGTTTTACAGTCTGTAGTTGTTTCACTCTGGTGTTTAAATGAATTTATTGTTTTGTTGAGTTTGCTCGCATGTAGTCGTTCTGAGTTTAATTCATAACTCTTTCAGGTAGAGTGTATCTGCTCACATAACTCTAGCTGCAAAAAATTTGCTGGCGGGTTATCGATGCCTGGCAACGAAGCTGGAGAAAGGATCCACAATTTCTTTGGTCAAGAGAACTTGTCCCAGGGTCAGCACCATCAGCAGCTTTCGGACGGCACCTGGCCAGGGCAAAGTAACAATTTGTGGGTTGGAAACCAGAGACAAATTGGTGCGAATATTCATTCCAACTTCAAGAATTACAACATACAGCCACCAGGTATTAGTTATGCTCATGTTCATCAGGAAGTGTTGTTGATCTTGGCGATGTTGCTTTTCATTTTTATTATTATATTTATTGGGCTGTACTGTCTGTATTGGTGATCCTTTGTTTATCATCAGTGATGATGAAAAACTATGCCATGACTTTTGGGTTCATCAGGAACTTTCATGCTGTTTACTTGCCACGCTTGTGTAACATGCTAATGTTTTCTATTGGATTTAGCTGATTCTGAGAGAGGGCGGGGTCATTCTTCAAGCTTGCCACATGGCCTGAACAACTTTACTCAATTGCCATTTCAGTCCGAGTTTGCCAGAAATCAGTCTCAGAACCAACAGCTGAATTTAAATGGCTATATGCAAGGACATCAGGCTTTCCATGGAAGGCAGAACGAGACGAATTTTCTGGGAGTGGATACAGAATCTGATCAGCGTAATTTCACATCTCGAGGCCCATCAGTTATTGACTCGCATCTAGGTAATGGTCATGATCTGAAGCAAAGTTCAGTCAGTTTGGAGTCTACTGAATCTCCAGTGAATTATGATTTTTTTGGGGGTCAGCAGCAAATGAGTGGACAGCACTTGGGCCTGCTGCAGCCTTCGCCTGCACAACAGTCAGGTATTAGTGACATGCAAGTTCTACAGCAACAAGTCATGCTTAAGCAAATGCAAGAATATCAAAGGCAGCAACATATCGAAAGGGCCCTGTTCCAGCAACAAGAAACAAGGCAACTTAGTTCCATGGGCCCACTTTCCTCTGTCTCAAAACATAGCAACCAATCACCAGCCTTGATCAATGGTATTCCAATTCACGATACGTCTAATCGTACATGGCAATCTGAGGCTTTGGCAGGTAATATGAGCTTGCTACAGCATGGTGGCTCATCTGTCATGCAAGGTTCTCCCGGTGGCATTATGTTTTCTCCTGAACAAGTCCAGACTATGCGCTTAATGGGCATGGTTCCGCAACAAGTTGATCAATCTCATTTTGGTGTTCCTGTCTCAACTTCAAAGGATGTTACAAGCCAGCACGTATCTCAAGCTCAAATGAATAAACCCACGATGCAGCCCGGAACAACAAATGGTTTTTCTTTTCCAAGTCATCAATATTCTGCATTTCCAAATCAAGTCAGCATGCAGGATGGGGGATTTGTTGCTAGACAGGAGTATGAAGGGCGAAATGTATGTGGTCCTAGTGCTGGTCAAAACTTAAGTAGTGAACTTAATTTGGGGAACTTGCAGCAGGTACATCCCCAGCCTAGGGAATGCGTCCGAGAAAGCAGTTAGAGGGAGGCAAGAGATTGCTGGTTCATCAGATACCTCCCATGAAAAGGTAGCTTCGCCAGTTCCTCCTCCGCAGACTGCTGCCAGCCTGGATCCAACTGAAGAGAAATTTTTATTTGGTTCAGATGATAATTTGTGGGATGCCTTCGGTGGGAGCCTTAATACGGGTTCAGGAGGCTTAAATATATCAGATGGTTCTGACTTTTTGGGTGCACTTCCCTCCTTGCAAAACGGTAGCTGGAGTGCTCTTATGCAATCTGCTGTAGCAGAAACTTCAAGTGGTGACGCGGGAGTGCAAGATGAGTGGAGTGGTTTGAATGTACAGAACAACAAAACTCTGCCTAGAAATCAAATGCCCTTTAGTGGAAATGATGCTAACAAGCAACAGTCAGCTTGGGTTGATAAGAACTTTCAGGCTGCCTCTGTGCCAAACTCCAGACCTTATCTGCCGAATGATGCTGCAAAAAAGGGTGTTGAGAGCTGTAGTGTTTCAGATGTACAAAAATCAACGCCTGGCCCTTTTCTTGAACAGGGGCAAACTAATTCTTCTGAAGGTTTTGTTCAGAAGTTGCCCAATGAAGCTAGCAGGTGGTTAGACCGCAGCTCTCTGCTGAAGCCAGCAGATAGTAAATTTGTTCAAAATGCTTCTAATCCGACTGATGCTGGTTCATGGGCTCATTGGCAGAGTAAACCGTCTTATAACTCTGATAGCCAACGACCCAGTATTCCTAATGGTCGTAACTTTATTGAATCTATGTCACCTGCTCGTGAAGCTACATCGCAACATTTCCAAAATAATCACAAAAGTACCACTCAAGAGGCGATGACTGGTGCTAAACCTGGAATGCAGAGGCCCCCTGTGGAGGATTTCAGTTTTAATGTTGGGAAGACAACAAAAACACCTAGTGCAAGGGTTACTCAGAAAGGTGTACAACCTCATCCAAGTAGTCCCAACCTAAATTTCTGGTCAAATGTTAATTCTGTGGATCCCAGAGATAGTGGAGTTCCTGGGAATCATCTGGATAAGGGGACTATTGAATCATTGGGTAATAATGATTTAGACAAAGAGGAAGTTAAAATGCACGAATTCAATTTCAGGGAAAATTCAAGTGAGAGTTCCCACCCTATTTCATCCCATCACAATCGGAGAGAAATTGTTCATTTTGATGCTAGTGATTCTCACAATTTACCTGGTGGAAACCAGAAGTCAACAGGTCAATTAAGTCGAAAGTCTCCTGTAGCTCGTAAATTTCAGTATCATCCAATGGGAGATCTAGATGTAGAAACCCCTAGTGGGACAAAACAGGCTACAAATGCACAGTACATATCCCAGCAGGCTTCTCTAGATTTAAAAGGCCGTGACCAAGAATATCATGGACAGTCAAGATATGCTGGTCGTTTTATGAAAAATGCAATTGAAACTGATGAGGTATAATACCATTTAAACATGTTTGACTTTTCGTCCAATTCAGAATCATGCTAATGCTCTTCAGTCTGAAAGACTTGTGTATCTGTTAAAATTTTGTTTTCTCATAGTCTAGAGAACTAAATTATTAATTGTTTTATTTTTGGATGACCTTCCCAGGCTCATCTAGCTGGGTTTCAAGGAGACCCAAAAGGCCCTGATGTACCTTCAAAAAGTTTTCGTCCAGTTTCCGTACCTGGTACCTCTGCTCCCTTAGATGGACCTGCTGATAGATATGCCTCAAACAAGGATTTTCAGTCTGGGTAATTAAGCTCTATTATTTTCAAATTATGTTCATCGAAATACCATGGAGATGTTAGGAATGTTTAGTGCATCTGACAGAATATCATGCATGTGCTAAGAATGGTTGATTGGTACTGATAACTGCACTACTCTTTTACTAGTTTTCCATTTCTGACCTCAAACTTCTATTCTGGTTCTTTCCATTTGATAATTGTTTTGTTTCTGCGCAGCCAGAATATGCTTGAGCTCCTGCACAAGGTGGATCAACCTAGCAGTGCAACTCATGTCAATTCCGATCCCAATCAATCTTCTGAGATTCCTGAAATGGAAAATTCTGATGGATCTGCTAGCCATCTTCAGCAAAATCAGTCCTCTGCTTCACGAGGATTTGGATTGCAATTGGGCCAACCATCCCAACGGTTATCTACTCCTCATGGAGCCTTAATTTTGAGCTCTTCCGAGGCAATCAGTTCTCGAGCACCTCATGCGGGTTCCAAAGTTGGTGGTAAGATTCAATCTTGGCTAGATCACTTTTGTGTTCTGTTCTTATTTCCCATGAAATGTTCCTGGGAGAACTTAGGAATAGCAATTCTGGGTCATTGGGGACAAACAGAAAATAAATATGTGCTTCAATAATGTTTAGAAAAAAATTTCTGGTGCTCTCATTCTGGGGGTCATTTTCAACACCAACTTGTGATTTGTGCAGGTGAACAAGAAAATAGCCAATCCTTGGGTAGGTCAACTTTGCAACCTAGAAAGTTGGATGGCAATCGTGACATATTTCAAGCTAGTAAATCTGCTATCGCATCAGTTCCCGACTTCTCTAGTGGCGTGGCTTCCTCCAAAGGGGTACCTAACTCTAGTATCAACACCCATAACCAAGCTCTGGATTCAGCTCCCCCATTCCCAGTGTTGGAGGCTACTCCAGCTTCTCAGCTTTCCTATACACCTGGCGTAGCACATCAGGCTGCATTTCCGCAAATGTTACCCAATGCATGGACCAATATTGCTGCCAAACAACACTCATCAGGGACTCGGGGTTCTGTGCCTCCATCAAATTCTTTTATGACCCATCTTCAATCAAATAATAGCAAGGGCACATGTTTCCCTGTAACCCAAAAGTTAGATGATCAAATATCTCAAGTTGGACATATTAGTGCCTGCTCTCCTAATATGCATGGCTCTGCTGGAAATGAGCATCCAAAGAATGAGCGGCAAGAATCTCCCTGTCAAGATGCAGTGGGTGTAGGGCACTCACAAAGAAAAGAATCTGTGAAGAAGCATCTAGTTGATCCATCTCCTTCACAAATTAGTGCAACCCAAAAGGATATTGAAGCATTTGGTCGGACCTTAAGACCAAATAATCTTACGACACAAAATTACGGTTTACCACATCAGGTACTTCCCATGCCAAACATAGAAAGCGATCCATGTGGTGGAAGTGTGAATAGGTTCAAAAATAAAGACTCTGGCCTGGAGGATCGGCACATTGCTTCCCATGGGGGATCACCGTTCCCATATGGCTCTGATTTCATGAACAGAAATTTGGCAACAAATTCTACCACTAGTTCTTCATTTGATTCTAGGACCATGCATTTTTCATCAAAACCAGGGTTAAATCTTGATGTAAAAGAATCTTCGCATGAGATGCTTGCTGGCAGTCACAATGATTCTCAGAATAACAGCAGCGACAGTAATACAACTGGTAGAGGTGAACGTTCTCACATAAGTCCTCAGATGGCTCCATGTTGGTTTGATCAGTATGGGACATTTAAAAATGAAATAATAGTACCGGCACATGATGCACGAAAAATTGCCTCTCAGAAGACTATGGAACAGCCTCTTCTTATCAGAAAGCCTTTTGATAGCTTGCATCCTTGTAATTCAGCAGAGAATGCTGCTCCTAGTGGTCTGCTTAGTGACACCAGGCATTCTATCCCTGCCACAATAGCAAATGAGATGAAAACTGACACGAGGGATATCCCTGCCACAATAGCAATTGAGCCTGTTTCGTCTCAGTTGCTGCAACCTGACACAAGTGATCAGAGTTTGATTCTTAGACCAAGAAAGCGTAAAATTGCCTCGTTGGAACCTCTTCCATGGCATAGAGAAGTGACACATGGTTCCCTAAGGTTTCAGACTATCAGGTAATTGTCTCATGGTGTTTAGTTCTATATCTGTACTAGCTTCTTTGGTTTTTCATCATTTTATTCTACTTTTGTAAAAAGTGTTCGTCTGTTCTAGGTCTTAGTATACAAACAACATTTTATTTATTTATCATGTGTTCTGATTTATTTGGTTCTACTTTACCTTTTTTAATGTACTGTTTAACTTTCTAAACTATATTAAACTTCTGTGCTGTAGTGTGGCAGTTGCGGAGTGGCCCAAATGGCAAACCTACGGCTTGAACAGGTTTGCACATAATTCAATTGGCTCTTCTCTATGCTTTCCTTTTTAGATCATTCTCAGTTCTTGATTTATTCCTACATTCCTGGGAACAGATAGACAATGAAACCGGGGTATTCGAGGATAGTCCTCCAGCATTTAAGTCAAAGAGAAGGCTTATCTTGGCTACACAGCTTATGCAACAACTGTTTCGACCTCCTCCATCTTCAGTCCTCTCTGCAAATGCAAATGCACAGTACGAGAGTGTCGTTTACTTCGTTGGAAGATCAGTGTTAGGAGATGCTAGCAGAGGGCTTTCGCACCATGGGAATGATACCGTTCCTGAGACTGAGAGTGAAAACCTGTAAGAATTGATAATAATAATCACCTTTTTTTTGGAAAAAAAAAAAAGCATTGTTTTGGGTCTACTTTGCAAGTTCTCACAATATTTTCTTTTTCCAGCCTGCATGAAAAGGAGAGGATCCGTGAGAACTGACCAACAGAGCATCCTCCTAAAAGCTGCGGAAATTTTGGTTGCTAGACTGGACAAGCTGGAAACTGATTTCTTGAGGTGATAATTTTCCTATTTTCATTTCTATGAACTCTTACCATACATTTTTTAACGTGCTTCTCAAGTACAATATGTGTTTCTGTATTGTCATAAAACCAGTTTGTTGCCTTTTTAAGCATCAGGCGATTTACTCTACTGTTTCTTATCTTGTACGCTCACTGTTTCGCTTATGGTTATTTATTTCCCACACAGAATGGAAAAGAGAAGTTCTATGTTAGACGTAAGATTGGAATGCCAGGATTTGGAGAAGTTTTCTGTCATCAATCGTTTTGCCAAGTTCCATGGTCGGGGACAAGTCGATTCAGCCGAGACTTCATCATCATCATCCGACCAAACTCAAAAATTCTACCCCCTGAGATACGTCACCGCTCTTCCAATGCCTAGAACTCTACCTGACAATGTTCAATGTCTTTCTCTTTGATAATTCATCCATTGATTTTTGCCGACTGAGTTCGATCGTCTCCCTTCATTTTTCCGGCAATTTTCTCAGATCGGAAACTACACATAAAATGGGAATGTAGGATATGTCTCCTCCAAGCAATGGAGACAGAGTCAGGGACGAAGGGTAGTGTATTTTGGTAGGGTCAAGGCCCTACCCAGTATTTTCAAAAACATCAGGGACTAATTTTTAAAAAATTATTTGTGCTGTGTTGTTATGTTACTTAAGAATCAGCCCAAAAACAGCCCACATACATCACACTGAGCCCAAAAACATTATTATTATTATTATTATTATTTTGATGAATCCCCAGAAGCATTATTACACAGTACATGAATGAAATCTTAATTAAACACGTACGGTACAGTAAAAAAGAACACGATTGTCGTAGAAACAAGAACAGGGCGCCATTCGATTCGATCGCAATTCGCGACATTAAAGATCGGCGTGTAATTTTTTAATTTATTTAAATTATATTTACAATTTATGAATAGTATTTTTTTTCTGTTGAGTATATAACTTTGGCACTACCCGACATTTGGTTCTAGCTTCGTCCTTGGACACAGTTAGATAATTATTTTCAATCCTAGGCCATTGATGTCATTATTTGAAAAAAGAAAATATTCGTATTAATTATTTATTCTTATGAAACTTTAGAGAGCAAATGCTCACGATGCCCCCCCTTAATTTTTTTTTGTTACTTTTTTTCCTTTCAGAAAATTGGGGGTGATATATAAATTTACACTGGTATATGGAAATATGTTAAGAGATAGCTTTAATAAACTTTTTAGCAACTTAATCTTCTTGATCTTTTAGGTTTCTCATCATAAATTCAAGTCCTATAGTCTTTAAATTGCTAAGTCAAGAATTCAGCTTGTTTAAAGTAAGTTGTGATAAATATTGTCAGTGAAATAGGTCTTTTGTAGATTCTATTCGGTTGAAAATAGATCATTAAGTGGATTTATTAATTTCAAAAAAAAGAAAAGAAGTGGAGTTATTAGTTAAAAACCCAAAAACCATTAATATCAAGAGAAATAAATTATTTTAGATTTCATAAGTAAAATTATGATAAGTAATTTTTTTTTATTAATTAGTAAATTTCAAGAAAAAAAGAGGGTAAAAAGTACAAAATCTTAAGGAAAAATAATTTTTTTGATAAAAATAAATAAATGTAAGGATTAATTAACATGTTATCTTAAACTTGTAGATCTTTAGTTACAAATTAATAATTACTCCTTCCGTCCCAAATTAGATGCTAATATAGAGAATTTCACACAAATCAATAAAACATGTTTTTTAGTTCATTTTTCAATATAATTGTGATTGTATAGATTAAAAACCTTCATAGAGATATGTGGGTGAAGTTTATGGCTGGGAAAACGGGCTGTCCGGCAGAGCTCGGCCAAAAAACGAGCCGAGCCTCAAAATTTTTCGATCTTCAAAATCGAGGCCCGAGCCTGGCCCGCTTCCGATCCCGAGCCGATCTCGAACTGTCGTTTAAAATTTAAGAAAAAATAAAGAAACAAAACTTACAAAATTCAAACAAATAAATACCAAACAATCCAAACCATGCATAAATAGTAAGCAAGCTAGCAAAGTGCAAAGTACTGATCTTCCAACACTTTAAAATATGATCGAGGAGTCTATTGACATCCTTGACTTTCAATACGGGATATATATTTTTAGCAAAATATCCTTTCAGTTTGTTTTTCCCCGTAATATAGTACCCAAATTTTACTACTGTAATCATAAATTAAAATCCATCTAAAATTTATAAGATAAATGTAGTGAAACAATGAAAAAATATTGAATTCGTATAATATGCAGAACAAAAATTAATTGATATTTACCTTCTTCTTTTTTTTTTTACAAAAGCCCGCGAGCAGTTCGGGACCCGGCTCGGTCCGAGCTCGCCAAAAGCCCGGGTTCGTCGATCCCGAGCCCAAAAAAGCCCGCCTTCTAAACGATCCTTATTTTTTTGACCGGGACCGTTCATTTTTCGAGCCGATCCCGAGCTTTAAGCCCATTTTCCCGGTCCTAATGAAATTGGTGAGGGAGAGTACATAGGGACATGAGGGTGAAGATGATGAAAGTGGTAAGGATATAATGGAAAAATATAATTAATATTTTTTAAACTATTCAAAATTTATATCTAATTTGAGACAAAAAATTATGTTTATATCTAAGCAGAGAGAGTATTATATATGGGCTAAAGCGACGAAAATCAAAGTAGGGCAGTTTTAAGTTTTTCCGAATGAGGAATACTCATTTTGATGAAATGATATGAATGGGCTTAACGAATACTTAACTAGATGGAACTGGGCCTTAACAACCAAGTCAGGGCCGTTTAATGAGAAGGACTATTTTGTACAATAAACATTATATAAGGGTTAAAATAACGAAATTAGAATTAGAGCAGTTTTCAGTTCCTTACTTTTCAAAAACTCTATACTTCGAGTTACATTTCGTTTGTTTTCCAAGTATATTAACTTTGATCTTCTCACTTTTTGCGTCAGGTTTGCTATCATGGTGTTAGCAACGAACTACTTTGGCCGGCTCGACCAGCTCCCAAGAGTTGAGCTTTATTGGATAAGAGATGCAAACTATTAATTTAAGTCTCCACTTTACTCGACAGTGTGAAACAATTCTCAGAAACAAGTCAAATTACTTAGCTCGGATAAAAAGAGATGTATGAATATTTTGTTGGGAGACTAAAGAATGTACATCATTCTTCTATTTCCATCTTTCATTTTGGCCTTTCGAGCAATTTTTTGCACAGTTGTTATTTTGTTATAAGTTCGTATTAGACTGTGACGTGTATGGCACGTTATTTTCATTATCCTCTGATAATGCCAATTCATAATTTGTATTTTGAATATTTTCCTCCAAATCTTGCTCAACAACTTGGGACTTAATAATCAGGACCTGTTGGTCTAGTGGTAGGATCGCAATTCTTAAAATTGCTTGGGTTGAGGGAGAACTACCCTCTTTGTATAGTCCTCAGAAAACCGTTGAATCAAAAAAAATACTTGGGACTTAATGTTGACTTCTTCGGATTTGATGTATCTGATAAATTCGTGGGAGCCTTATCGGCTTATCCATACTAACTTGTGTATCAAGTTACCGAATTTTCAGCAATTGCAGAATTGTATCCAAAAGCTTTTATCTACCTGTTCCGTTCAAAACCCCAGCACAATTTCTATTGTACCACTTTTTCTGACATTTATACTCCTTGAAATATGCCAATCTAACAAACACTATTCTTTCATGACAATCACTACTCAATTTTTCCATTGAAGATGTAGACTATAGTTGTTTCGCAAACCCTGTAACAATGGAAGTTGTCGAAAATCTAATGGCTTCTGTTAAAAGCAAGAGAAAAGTGAAGAAACGTAAGATGCATTTAAAGCTGCAATTTGTGGAAACTGTGGCTGATCGACTGATGTTGAAGCTGGGGAGCTTTCTCGAAACTGAACTGATCAGGGACTCGACTGCAACAAGAAGAAAAGAAGAGGACCTAGATGAAAGGCGGGAAAACCAGTCTGTTTTGAAGAGAATGGGTGTTAAGGATGAAAGCGTGCAGAAACATGATCTTGGGGACGATAGTGTAAAGAATGGGAATCTAAAGGTGCTGGAAGGAAAAGCTTACTTGGTAGACCAAATTGCTGGGTCAGACCGGTTATTCAGAATTCACAAAGTAAACCACGTAATTGACGGAGATCGACTCTATGAGTTGATCGGGAAAGAAGTTGTCATTAATGACAAAACTCATCCCAGAATAGAAACTACAAAACCGGTAAGTTCAGTGTCCAATTCGGATGAAAATCAAGAATTGGTTCACTGGATTAACGGTTCAACAGGGAAAGAAGTTGTTAATTCAATTAACAAAACTCATCTCAGTCTTGACTTACATGAAATTAACGGAAACAAATGTAAGATTAATCATCTTGATGAATTAATCGGGAAAGAAGTTGGCAATTATGCCAAAACTCATCCCAGTTTGAAACTGAATCGGAAAACTGATCTAATCAGTGAAGTTGACGGAATCGGGATCGATGCTGGTATCGAACCGGTCGAGAAAGAAGTCGGCAGTCAAGCCGAAACTCATCTCAGCATGAAACCACAAGCGATTGACGATCAAATTGATTCTGAGTTGATTCTCAAGGTTGAACCATACAATTTTGAATACACAGACCGAACCGCAGGATTGATTGATGAAGCTGAACCGGATAAATTAAGCTGCACAGTTTCAATCACAAGCCTGACTGATACAATTGAGCCGAATCAACACAAATACGAGAAAGTAATTGATCGGCTCGATTTTCAAGTACTGGCAGAGGCTGAAATCAACCTTGACAAAGAAGACAAAGCCTACGCATAATCATCGGGAAATTGAACGGTGAAATCAGATTGGCGGAGATCGAAATCATAGGGTTTCTGAAATTCATCTTCTCAAGCTTTGATATCGGCTCTTCAATTGGTGAGAATTTCATCATTCGTGCATTAGGGTTTAATAGAGTCAGTCGTTATTGAAACCATTAGAATGTTTTTGCGATGAATAAGTTGATGTGGGTTATATTAGGTACACTGTCACGAGTCGATATCGGCTATTTATTTTGAAATTCTCTTAAGTTCTGGTAATTAGGGTTCTTCAGTCAGTTGTCAATTTGGGGATTATTGCAGTTTATGTCCGTTGCTGAAATTGTCTTTACAGTGAGTTTTAGCCAGGTTAGAGTAATGTGTTAGGAGTCAATGTCCGATAAAACAGTCGACTTGTGGCTTGTTATTCGGATTGAGTCTCAAGCTCATCATAGTCCGATGATGGATGCTTGATTAGTAGCGTCTTAGTTTGTGAGAATAATCAGAATGCACTCAAATGGATGTGTATTAGCTCTCATTATGAATCAAAGCTCAGTATCTACTCTGCAAAATCAATTACTTGACGAGGAAGGAATTCTGCCTAACTGAAGAAGGAGCAAGAGGAAAGCAACAAGCTAAGGATTCATGTCCACTTTTAGTGTCTGCAGAAAACAGAGGACACTCAAGTTCAAATGGCAAGGACAAGCACGATTAGCCAGCATTTACTACACTGTTTTTACTATAGGTAAAATAGAAGTTAACTCTGTCGGCTTGTGACAGAAAAAGCTGCAAAACTGTTTTGGTTTTTGATTTCATTACCGAGCCGTTGGTGCTCTTGGTCAGTAAAAATTGCCAACTGTTGGCATGTAAGGACAAAAATCTGAGTGTAGGGTTTCTAGCAAGGTAGGACTATAAATACTATTGTATGCCGTCTCTGAAAATCAATGAAAGCTAAGAGCATTTTTCTTTTTCTTCAAAATCCAGTTTGTATTGTTTTCTTGCTTTCTGCTTCTTACAATCTTCTCCCTTACAGG